>NW_027439595.1:0-27500 GCF_964188355.1 Buteo buteo
GGCCGTCGGCACCGGAGGTGTCTCGGGCAAGGCGAGCCGTGACTACTGGGTTGAAGGAACCGTTCCTTTGGAGGCGTCGCGTTGTTGGCAAAGTTGGAAGCGTCCCTTGTTTGTTTTTTGCAGGTAGTACGCGTGCTTTGACGTGGCAAGCTCTCGATGACGGAGCAGGGTAGTTGAGCGGCCAAGGTAAAGGAGAGGGAGTTGGGAATCGGTCCGGGCAGGCCGAGGGTTTCGGGCGGCCTCTCAGCACGCGTCTTCTGCTTTGGTTTTTGCAGGTGGCGCACGCAGCCTCAGAGGAGCCGTGCCGCAGGGCAGCGAGGAGTTCGAGAAGGTGAGGTGGCTGCGGGCCGAGTCGGTGTTGAATATCAAATATTACGCGTTTGCTTGGTTAAGCGTTTATCTTTTGCGTTGCAGGCGCTGTGCGGGCCGCCTTTGGATCTGGATGAGCGTTCGAGGCGACCCGTGGATTAGGGAGGAGGAGAATGGGCCCGGTGAGTCTCGCGACTGCTGTGCTAATTTGTGTGTCTTGCTGTCTCGGGTACCGTGAGCGACGATGGCCGCAGGGTCTGACTCTGGAATGAGCAGGTAAGCATAACGCTGTGGCGTGTGTGATTAAGTGGGGGGTTGGGAAAGTAGGAAAGTAGTTGGTGTTGGCTGATGGGTTACTTGCTGCCTCTTCTGATTTTGTTGCCTTGGGTTTTTTTTGTTTTGTTTTGTTTTTGGTTGGTTTTTTTTTTTTTTTGTCTTCACTGCAGATGATGAAGAGGAACCTGGCGACTGCCGGATCGTCCCAGTTGGCCCACGTGACTTTTGCGGAGGATGGATTCGTATTGTTGGGCCTCTGAAAGCTAAGTTGAGGGCCCCGGGCTGGGGAGCGGCTGGGAGGAAGGGACGAAGCTGGGAATTGCCGGGAGGGGTTTTAAAGTTAGCGCAGGAGAGAGGACCGACTCGAAGCAGTCGCCTTTGCGCAGGCGAAGGGAGCGGGTTGCTCTTCAGCACGAGACCAGCGTGTGCCGGGCAGGGCGGTTCCGGCCCGTGTCTGTGGTGGTGCGCGGTTTGCGTAGTCCGTCCTCCGTGGCTTAGAGCTTCCTCAGATCTCAACGTCCTCGTCGCGCTTTGTGCCGGGGGAGCACGGCACGCGCTTTAGGCGCCGTCCCTAGGGTCTCGAATGCTCTTGCTCGTCGGCCCGGTGCCAATCGGGCGCTTCTTTTCTTGCGTTCGGAGCTCTAAAGCACGGATCGGTCTCGGCAGATTCCAGTCGGTTCTTTTTGCGGCGTTCTTTGGGGCCGCTTTGGCAGCTCCGCTCTCTAGCCGTCCGTTTTCTCGGACCGGGAGTTGTTCCCCGCATCTTGACGTTCCCAGGTCTTGATGGCAGGCTTCTGGCGCATCCGTCATCTCGGTTTTGACGGCACCATCTTGTAACAGGCCGTTACGTTGGACTCCTCGGGGGTCTGCCGTACAGCCTCCTCGCCTCGGCGTTTTGGACCCCGTAGGTCATCTTGCCGGACGGCACCTCCCGCCCGGGAGTCATTCTTCTTGCCGAGAGTCTTCTGTGTGAATCACCTCGTCTGTACTGTTCTGTCTTGTGTTGGTGTGTGCACAGGTGTGTTTGGCTTGGAGCCGCTCTGCCCGGGGCCGTAGAGTCGGGGTAGGTTGGAACAGCGGTAAGAGTCTATGGGTGAAATGTTGATTTGCCTTAATTGTTTAGGCAAGGGTCGTACAGTCACCTGGGATCGAGTAGGCATTGGTGGGCTGCGTGGACAGCAACGTTGAGATTTCTTTACGGCAATGATTGTAGGCTTGTGGCAGAGGCTGTTGAGGGGTGGCGAAGTGGATTTGAGCCCCTAAGGTGTTGAGGCTCGCGTGTGATGGGCTTCAAGTTTGGCCCTGGCTTTTTGCTGGTTTTGTTTTTTTTTGGTTTTTTTTGTTTTTTTTTTTTTTTTTAAAAATGGCTGGTTGTAGCTGGAGTACTGGTATTCCTAGATGGGATCAAGATCTCTGGAGTTGTTAGGCTCTTGCTCCGCATCCAGGCTGACTCGTTCAATATGGGGGTTTTTTTCAGATGCGGAGAGACAAGATGCGTGCCCCAGAGCGACGGAGGAGGGGAGCGGAGCGCCGTAAGGAGGTGGGTCTGCGAGCGGAGTCGGAGGGAAGATGCGTCCGGTGGCTCTATGACTAGCTGATGGGGTTCTGTTTTTTCTTTTATTTGGAAGGTGCGAAGCAAGGAGCGAAGCGGGCCGTCGGCACCGGAGGTGTCTCGGGCAAGGCGAGCCGTGACTACTGGGTTGAAGGAACCGTTCCTTTGGAGGCGTCGCGTTGTTGGCAAAGTTGGAAGCGTCCCTTGTTTGTTTTTTGCAGGTAGTACGCGTGCTTTGACGTGGCAAGCTCTCGATGACGGAGCAGGGTAGTTGAGCGGCCAAGGTAAAGGAGAGGGAGTTGGGAATCGGTCCGGGCAGGCCGAGGGTTTCGGGCGGCCTCTCAGCACGCGTCTTCTGCTTTGGTTTTTGCAGGTGGCGCACGCAGCCTCAGAGGAGCCGTGCCGCAGGGCAGCGAGGAGTTCGAGAAGGTGAGGTGGCTGCGGGCCGAGTCGGTGTTGAATATCAAATATTACGCGTTTGCTTGGTTAAGCGTTTATCTTTTGCGTTGCAGGCGCTGTGCGGGCCGCCTTTGGATCTGGATGAGCGTTCGAGGCGACCCGTGGATTAGGGAGGAGGAGAATGGGCCCGGTGAGTCTCGCGACTGCTGTGCTAATTTTGTGTGTCTTGCTGTCTCGGGTACCGTGAGCGACGATGGCCGCAGGGTCTGACTCTGGAATGAGCAGGTAAGCATAACGCTGTGGCGTGTGTGATTAAGTGGGGGGTTGGGAAAGTAGGAAAGTAGTTGGTGTTGGCTGATGGGTTACTTGCTGCCTCTTCTGATTTTGTTGCCTTGGGTTTTTTTTGTTTTGTTTTGTTTTTGGTTGGTTTTTTTTTTTTTTTTTTTGTCTTCACTGCAGATGATGAAGAGGAACCTGGCGACTGCCGGATCGTCCCAGTTGGCCCACGTGACTTTTGCGGAGGATGGATTCGTATTGTTGGGCCTCTGAAAGCTAAGTTGAGGGCCCCGGGCTGGGGAGCGGCTGGGAGGAAGGGACGAAGCTGGGAATTGCCGGGAGGGGTTTTAAAGTTAGCGCAGGAGAGAGGACCGACTCGAAGCAGTCGCCTTTGCGCAGGCGAAGGGAGCGGGTTGCTCTTCAGCACGAGACCAGCGTGTGCCGGGCAGGGCGGTTCCGGCCCGTGTCTGTGGTGGTGCGCGGTTTGCGTAGTCCGTCCTCCGTGGCTTAGACCTTCCTCAGATCTCAACGTCCTCGTCGCGCTTTGTGCCGGGGGAGCACGGCACGCGCTTTAGGCGCCGTCCCTAGGGTCTCGAATGCTCTTGCTCGTCGGCCCGGTGCCAATCGGGCGCTTCTTTTCTTGCGTTCGGAGCTCTAAAGCACGGATCGGTCTCGGCAGATTCCAGTCGGTTCTTTTTGCGGCGTTCTTTGGGGCCGCTTTGGCAGCTCCGCTCTCTAGCCGTCCGTTTTCTCGGACCGGGAGTTGTTCCCCGCATCTTGACGTTCCCAGGTCTTGATGGCAGGCTTCTGGCGCATCCGTCATCTCGGTTTTGACGGCACCATCTTGTAACAGGCCGTTACGTTGGACTCCTCGGGGGTCTGCCGTACAGCCTCCTCGCCTCGGCGTTTTGGACCCCGTAGGTCATCTTGCCGGACGGCACCTCCCGCCCGGGAGTCATTCTTCTTGCCGAGAGTCTTCTGTGTGAATCACCTCGTCTGTACTGTTCTGTCTTGTGTTGGTGTGTGCACAGGTGTGTTTGGCTTGGAGCCGCTCTGCCCGGGGCCGTAGAGTCGGGGTAGGTGGAACAGCGGTAAGAGTCTATGGGTGAAATGTTGATTTGCCTTAATTGTTTAGGCAAGGGTCGTACAGTCACCTGGGATCGAGTAGGCATTGGTGGGCTGCGTGGACAGCAACGTTGAGATTTCTTTACGGCAATGATTGTAGGCTTGTGGCAGAGGCTGTTGAGGGGTGGCGAAGTGGATTTGAGCCCCTAAGGTGTTGAGGCTCGCGTGTGATGGGCTTCAAGTTTGGCCCTGGCTTTTTGCTGGTTTTGTTTTTTTTTGGTTTTTTTTGTTTTTTTTTTTTTTTTAAAAATGGCTGGTTGTAGCTGGAGTACTGGTATTCCTAGATGGGATCAAGATCTCTGGAGTTGTTAGGCTCTTGCTCCGCATCCAGGCTGACTCGTTCAATATGGGGGTTTTTTTCAGATGCGGAGAGACAAGATGCGTGCCCCAGAGCGACGGAGGAGGGGAGCGGAGCGCCGTAAGGAGGTGGGTCTGCGAGCGGAGTCGGAGGGAAGATGCGTCCGGTGGCTCTATGACTAGCTGATGGGGTTCTGTTTTTTCTTTTATTTGGAAGGTGCGAAGCAAGGAGCGAAGCGGGCCGTCGGCACCGGAGGTGTCTCGGGCAAGGCGAGCCGTGACTACTGGGTTGAAGGAACCGTTCCTTTGGAGGCGTCGCGTTGTTGGCAAAGTTGGAAGCGTCCCTTGTTTGTTTTTTGCAGGTAGTACGCGTGCTTTGACGTGGCAAGCTCTCGATGACGGAGCAGGGTAGTTGAGCGGCCAAGGTAAAGGAGAGGGAGTTGGGAATCGGTCCGGGCAGGCCGAGGGTTTCGGGCGGCCTCTCAGCACGCGTCTTCTGCTTTGGTTTTTGCAGGTGGCGCACGCAGCCTCAGAGGAGCCGTGCCGCAGGGCAGCGAGGAGTTCGAGAAGGTGAGGTGGCTGCGGGCCGAGTCGGTGTTGAATATCAAATATTACGCGTTTGCTTGGTTAAGCGTTTATCTTTTGCGTTGCAGGCGCTGTGCGGGCCGCCTTTGGATCTGGATGAGCGTTCGAGGCGACCCGTGGATTAGGGAGGAGGAGAATGGGCCCGGTGAGTCTCGCGACTGCTGTGCTAATTTTGTGTGTCTTGCTGTCTCGGGTACCGTGAGCGACGATGGCCGCAGGGTCTGACTCTGGAATGAGCAGGTAAGCATAACGCTGTGGCGTGTGTGATTAAGTGGGGGGTTGGGAAAGTAGGAAAGTAGTTGGTGTTGGCTGATGGGTTACTTGCTGCCTCTTCTGATTTTGTTGCCTTGGGTTTTTTTTGTTTTGTTTTGTTTTTGGTTGGTTTTTTTTTTTTTTTTTTTGTCTTCACTGCAGATGATGAAGAGGAACCTGGCGACTGCCGGATCGTCCCAGTTGGCCCACGTGACTTTTGCGGAGGATGGATTCGTATTGTTGGGCCTCTGAAAGCTAAGTTGAGGGCCCCGGGCTGGGGAGCGGCTGGGAGGAAGGGACGAAGCTGGGAATTGCCGGGAGGGGTTTTAAAGTTAGCGCAGGAGAGAGGACCGACTCGAAGCAGTCGCCTTTGCGCAGGCGAAGGGAGCGGGTTGCTCTTCAGCACGAGACCAGCGTGTGCCGGGCAGGGCGGTTCCGGCCCGTGTCTGTGGTGGTGCGCGGTTTGCGTAGTCCGTCCTCCGTGGCTTAGACCTTCCTCAGATCTCAACGTCCTCGTCGCGCTTTGTGCCGGGGGAGCACGGCACGCGCTTTAGGCGCCGTCCCTAGGGTCTCGAATGCTCTTGCTCGTCGGCCCGGTGCCAATCGGGCGCTTCTTTTCTTGCGTTCGGAGCTCTAAAGCACGGATCGGTCTCGGCAGATTCCAGTCGGTTCTTTTTGCGGCGTTCTTTGGGGCCGCTTTGGCAGCTCCGCTCTCTAGCCGTCCGTTTTCTCGGACCGGGAGTTGTTCCCCGCATCTTGACGTTCCCAGGTCTTGATGGCAGGCTTCTGGCGCATCCGTCATCTCGGTTTTGACGGCACCATCTTGTAACAGGCCGTTACGTTGGACTCCTCGGGGGTCTGCCGTACAGCCTCCTCGCCTCGGCGTTTTGGACCCCGTAGGTCATCTTGCCGGACGGCACCTCCCGCCCGGGAGTCATTCTTCTTGCCGAGAGTCTTCTGTGTGAATCACCTCGTCTGTACTGTTCTGTCTTGTGTTGGTGTGTGCACAGGTGTGTTTGGCTTGGAGCCGCTCTGCCCGGGGCCGTAGAGTCGGGGTAGGTGGAACAGCGGTAAGAGTCTATGGGTGAAATGTTGATTTGCCTTAATTGTTTAGGCAAGGGTCGTACAGTCACCTGGGATCGAGTAGGCATTGGTGGGCTGCGTGGACAGCAACGTTGAGATTTCTTTACGGCAATGATTGTAGGCTTGTGGCAGAGGCTGTTGAGGGGTGGCGAAGTGGATTTGAGCCCCTAAGGTGTTGAGGCTCGCGTGTGATGGGCTTCAAGTTTGGCCCTGGCTTTTTGCTGGTTTTGTTTTTTTTTGGTTTTTTTTGTTTTTTTTTTTTTTTTAAAAATGGCTGGTTGTAGCTGGAGTACTGGTATTCCTAGATGGGATCAAGATCTCTGGAGTTGTTAGGCTCTTGCTCCGCATCCAGGCTGACTCGTTCAATATGGGGGTTTTTTTCAGATGCGGAGAGACAAGATGCGTGCCCCAGAGCGACGGAGGAGGGGAGCGGAGCGCCGTAAGGAGGTGGGTCTGCGAGCGGAGTCGGAGGGAAGATGCGTCCGGTGGCTCTATGACTAGCTGATGGGGTTCTGTTTTTTCTTTTATTTGGAAGGTGCGAAGCAAGGAGCGAAGCGGGCCGTCGGCACCGGAGGTGTCTCGGGCAAGGCGAGCCGTGACTACTGGGTTGAAGGAACCGTTCCTTTGGAGGCGTCGCGTTGTTGGCAAAGTTGGAAGCGTCCCTTGTTTGTTTTTTGCAGGTAGTACGCGTGCTTTGACGTGGCAAGCTCTCGATGACGGAGCAGGGTAGTTGAGCGGCCAAGGTAAAGGAGAGGGAGTTGGGAATCGGTCCGGGCAGGCCGAGGGTTTCGGGCGGCCTCTCAGCACGCGTCTTCTGCTTTGGTTTTTGCAGGTGGCGCACGCAGCCTCAGAGGAGCCGTGCCGCAGGGCAGCGAGGAGTTCGAGAAGGTGAGGTGGCTGCGGGCCGAGTCGGTGTTGAATATCAAATATTACGCGTTTGCTTGGTTAAGCGTTTATCTTTTGCGTTGCAGGCGCTGTGCGGGCCGCCTTTGGATCTGGATGAGCGTTCGAGGCGACCCGTGGATTAGGGAGGAGGAGAATGGGCCCGGTGAGTCTCGCGACTGCTGTGCTAATTTTGTGTGTCTTGCTGTCTCGGGTACCGTGAGCGACGATGGCCGCAGGGTCTGACTCTGGAATGAGCAGGTAAGCATAACGCTGTGGCGTGTGTGATTAAGTGGGGGGTTGGGAAAGTAGGAAAGTAGTTGGTGTTGGCTGATGGGTTACTTGCTGCCTCTTCTGATTTTGTTGCCTTGGGTTTTTTTTGTTTTGTTTTGTTTTTGGTTGGTTTTTTTTTTTTTTTGTCTTCACTGCAGATGATGAAGAGGAACCTGGCGACTGCCGGATCGTCCCAGTTGGCCCACGTGACTTTTGCGGAGGATGGATTCGTATTGTTGGGCCTCTGAAAGCTAAGTTGAGGGCCCCGGGCTGGGGAGCGGCTGGGAGGAAGGGACGAAGCTGGGAATTGCCGGGAGGGGTTTTAAAGTTAGCGCAGGAGAGAGGACCGACTCGAAGCAGTCGCCTTTGCGCAGGCGAAGGGAGCGGGTTGCTCTTCAGCACGAGACCAGCGTGTGCCGGGCAGGGCGGTTCCGGCCCGTGTCTGTGGTGGTGCGCGGTTTGCGTAGTCCGTCCTCCGTGGCTTAGAGCTTCCTCAGATCTCAACGTCCTCGTCGCGCTTTGTGCCGGGGGAGCACGGCACGCGCTTTAGGCGCCGTCCCTAGGGTCTCGAATGCTCTTGCTCGTCGGCCCGGTGCCAATCGGGCGCTTCTTTTCTTGCGTTCGGAGCTCTAAAGCACGGATCGGTCTCGGCAGATTCCAGTCGGTTCTTTTTGCGGCGTTCTTTGGGGCCGCTTTGGCAGCTCCGCTCTCTAGCCGTCCGTTTTCTCGGACCGGGAGTTGTTCCCCGCATCTTGACGTTCCCAGGTCTTGATGGCAGGCTTCTGGCGCATCCGTCATCTCGGTTTTGACGGCACCATCTTGTAACAGGCCGTTACGTTGGACTCCTCGGGGGTCTGCCGTACAGCCTCCTCGCCTCGGCGTTTTGGACCCCGTAGGTCATCTTGCCGGACGGCACCTCCCGCCCGGGAGTCATTCTTCTTGCCGAGAGTCTTCTGTGTGAATCACCTCGTCTGTACTGTTCTGTCTTGTGTTGGTGTGTGCACAGGTGTGTTTGGCTTGGAGCCGCTCTGCCCGGGGCCGTAGAGTCGGGGTAGGTGGAACAGCGGTAAGAGTCTATGGGTGAAATGTTGATTTGCCTTAATTGTTTAGGCAAGGGTCGTACAGTCACCTGGGATCGAGTAGGCATTGGTGGGCTGCGTGGACAGCAACGTTGAGATTTCTTTACGGCAATGATTGTAGGCTTGTGGCAGAGGCTGTTGAGGGGTGGCGAAGTGGATTTGAGCCCCTAAGGTGTTGAGGCTCGCGTGTGATGGGCTTCAAGTTTGGCCCTGGCTTTTTGCTGGTTTTGTTTTTTTTTGGTTTTTTTTGTTTTTTTTTTTTTTTTTTAAAAATGGCTGGTTGTAGCTGGAGTACTGGTATTCCTAGATGGGATCAAGATCTCTGGAGTTGTTAGGCTCTTGCTCCGCATCCAGGCTGACTCGTTCAATATGGGGGTTTTTTTCAGATGCGGAGAGACAAGATGCGTGCCCCAGAGCGACGGAGGAGGGGAGCGGAGCGCCGTAAGGAGGTGGGTCTGCGAGCGGAGTCGGAGGGAAGATGCGTCCGGTGGCTCTATGACTAGCTGATGGGGTTCTGTTTTTTCTTTTATTTGGAAGGTGCGAAGCAAGGAGCGAAGCGGGCCGTCGGCACCGGAGGTGTCTCGGGCAAGGCGAGCCGTGACTACTGGGTTGAAGGAACCGTTCCTTTGGAGGCGTCGCGTTGTTGGCAAAGTTGGAAGCGTCCCTTGTTTGTTTTTTGCAGGTAGTACGCGTGCTTTGACGTGGCAAGCTCTCGATGACGGAGCAGGGTAGTTGAGCGGCCAAGGTAAAGGAGAGGGAGTTGGGAATCGGTCCGGGCAGGCCGAGGGTTTCGGGCGGCCTCTCAGCACGCGTCTTCTGCTTTGGTTTTTGCAGGTGGCGCACGCAGCCTCAGAGGAGCCGTGCCGCAGGGCAGCGAGGAGTTCGAGAAGGTGAGGTGGCTGCGGGCCGAGTCGGTGTTGAATATCAAATATTACGCGTTTGCTTGGTTAAGCGTTTATCTTTTGCGTTGCAGGCGCTGTGCGGGCCGCCTTTGGATCTGGATGAGCGTTCGAGGCGACCCGTGGATTAGGGAGGAGGAGAATGGGCCCGGTGAGTCTCGCGACTGCTGTGCTAATTTTGTGTGTCTTGCTGTCTCGGGTACCGTGAGCGACGATGGCCGCAGGGTCTGACTCTGGAATGAGCAGGTAAGCATAACGCTGTGGCGTGTGTGATTAAGTGGGGGGTTGGGAAAGTAGGAAAGTAGTTGGTGTTGGCTGATGGGTTACTTGCTGCCTCTTCTGATTTTGTTGCCTTGGGTTTTTTTTGTTTTGTTTTGTTTTTGGTTGGTTTTTTTTTTTTTTTTTTTGTCTTCACTGCAGATGATGAAGAGGAACCTGGCGACTGCCGGATCGTCCCAGTTGGCCCACGTGACTTTTGCGGAGGATGGATTCGTATTGTTGGGCCTCTGAAAGCTAAGTTGAGGGCCCCGGGCTGGGGAGCGGCTGGGAGGAAGGGACGAAGCTGGGAATTGCCGGGAGGGGTTTTAAAGTTAGCGCAGGAGAGAGGACCGACTCGAAGCAGTCGCCTTTGCGCAGGCGAAGGGAGCGGGTTGCTCTTCAGCACGAGACCAGCGTGTGCCGGGCAGGGCGGTTCCGGCCCGTGTCTGTGGTGGTGCGCGGTTTGCGTAGTCCGTCCTCCGTGGCTTAGACCTTCCTCAGATCTCAACGTCCTCGTCGCGCTTTGTGCCGGGGGAGCACGGCACGCGCTTTAGGCGCCGTCCCTAGGGTCTCGAATGCTCTTGCTCGTCGGCCCGGTGCCAATCGGGCGCTTCTTTTCTTGCGTTCGGAGCTCTAAAGCACGGATCGGTCTCGGCAGATTCCAGTCGGTTCTTTTTGCGGCGTTCTTTGGGGCCGCTTTGGCAGCTCCGCTCTCTAGCCGTCCGTTTTCTCGGACCGGGAGTTGTTCCCCGCATCTTGACGTTCCCAGGTCTTGATGGCAGGCTTCTGGCGCATCCGTCATCTCGGTTTTGACGGCACCATCTTGTAACAGGCCGTTACGTTGGACTCCTCGGGGGTCTGCCGTACAGCCTCCTCGCCTCGGCGTTTTGGACCCCGTAGGTCATCTTGCCGGACGGCACCTCCCGCCCGGGAGTCATTCTTCTTGCCGAGAGTCTTCTGTGTGAATCACCTCGTCTGTACTGTTCTGTCTTGTGTTGGTGTGTGCACAGGTGTGTTTGGCTTGGAGCCGCTCTGCCCGGGGCCGTAGAGTCGGGGTAGGTGGAACAGCGGTAAGAGTCTATGGGTGAAATGTTGATTTGCCTTAATTGTTTAGGCAAGGGTCGTACAGTCACCTGGGATCGAGTAGGCATTGGTGGGCTGCGTGGACAGCAACGTTGAGATTTCTTTACGGCAATGATTGTAGGCTTGTGGCAGAGGCTGTTGAGGGGTGGCGAAGTGGATTTGAGCCCCTAAGGTGTTGAGGCTCGCGTGTGATGGGCTTCAAGTTTGGCCCTGGCTTTTTGCTGGTTTTGTTTTTTTTTGGTTTTTTTTGTTTTTTTTTTTTTTTTTTAAAAATGGCTGGTTGTAGCTGGAGTACTGGTATTCCTAGATGGGATCAAGATCTCTGGAGTTGTTAGGCTCTTGCTCCGCATCCAGGCTGACTCGTTCAATATGGGGGTTTTTTTCAGATGCGGAGAGACAAGATGCGTGCCCCAGAGCGACGGAGGAGGGGAGCGGAGCGCCGTAAGGAGGTGGGTCTGCGAGCGGAGTCGGAGGGAAGATGCGTCCGGTGGCTCTATGACTAGCTGATGGGGTTCTGTTTTTTCTTTTATTTGGAAGGTGCGAAGCAAGGAGCGAAGCGGGCCGTCGGCACCGGAGGTGTCTCGGGCAAGGCGAGCCGTGACTACTGGGTTGAAGGAACCGTTCCTTTGGAGGCGTCGCGTTGTTGGCAAAGTTGGAAGCGTCCCTTGTTTGTTTTTTGCAGGTAGTACGCGTGCTTTGACGTGGCAAGCTCTCGATGACGGAGCAGGGTAGTTGAGCGGCCAAGGTAAAGGAGAGGGAGTTGGGAATCGGTCCGGGCAGGCCGAGGGTTTCGGGCGGCCTCTCAGCACGCGTCTTCTGCTTTGGTTTTTGCAGGTGGCGCACGCAGCCTCAGAGGAGCCGTGCCGCAGGGCAGCGAGGAGTTCGAGAAGGTGAGGTGGCTGCGGGCCGAGTCGGTGTTGAATATCAAATATTACGCGTTTGCTTGGTTAAGCGTTTATCTTTTGCGTTGCAGGCGCTGTGCGGGCCGCCTTTGGATCTGGATGAGCGTTCGAGGCGACCCGTGGATTAGGGAGGAGGAGAATGGGCCCGGTGAGTCTCGCGACTGCTGTGCTAATTTTGTGTGTCTTGCTGTCTCGGGTACCGTGAGCGACGATGGCCGCAGGGTCTGACTCTGGAATGAGCAGGTAAGCATAACGCTGTGGCGTGTGTGATTAAGTGGGGGGTTGGGAAAGTAGGAAAGTAGTTGGTGTTGGCTGATGGGTTACTTGCTGCCTCTTCTGATTTTGTTGCCTTGGGTTTTTTTTGTTTTGTTTTGTTTTTGGTTGGGTTTTTTTTTTTTTTTTTTGTCTTCACTGCAGATGATGAAGAGGAACCTGGCGACTGCCGGATCGTCCCAGTTGGCCCACGTGACTTTTGCGGAGGATGGATTCGTATTGTTGGGCCTCTGAAAGCTAAGTTGAGGGCCCCGGGCTGGGGAGCGGCTGGGAGGAAGGGACGAAGCTGGGAATTGCCGGGAGGGGTTTTAAAGTTAGCGCAGGAGAGAGGACCGACTCGAAGCAGTCGCCTTTGCGCAGGCGAAGGGAGCGGGTTGCTCTTCAGCACGAGACCAGCGTGTGCCGGGCAGGGCGGTTCCGGCCCGTGTCTGTGGTGGTGCGCGGTTTGCGTAGTCCGTCCTCCGTGGCTTAGACCTTCCTCAGATCTCAACGTCCTCGTCGCGCTTTGTGCCGGGGGAGCACGGCACGCGCTTTAGGCGCCGTCCCTAGGGTCTCGAATGCTCTTGCTCGTCGGCCCGGTGCCAATCGGGCGCTTCTTTTCTTGCGTTCGGAGCTCTAAAGCACGGATCGGTCTCGGCAGATTCCAGTCGGTTCTTTTTGCGGCGTTCTTTGGGGCCGCTTTGGCAGCTCCGCTCTCTAGCCGTCCGTTTTCTCGGACCGGGAGTTGTTCCCCGCATCTTGACGTTCCCAGGTCTTGATGGCAGGCTTCTGGCGCATCCGTCATCTCGGTTTTGACGGCACCATCTTGTAACAGGCCGTTACGTTGGACTCCTCGGGGGTCTGCCGTACAGCCTCCTCGCCTCGGCGTTTTGGACCCCGTAGGTCATCTTGCCGGACGGCACCTCCCGCCCGGGAGTCATTCTTCTTGCCGAGAGTCTTCTGTGTGAATCACCTCGTCTGTACTGTTCTGTCTTGTGTTGGTGTGTGCACAGGTGTGTTTGGCTTGGAGCCGCTCTGCCCGGGGCCGTAGAGTCGGGGTAGGTGGAACAGCGGTAAGAGTCTATGGGTGAAATGTTGATTTGCCTTAATTGTTTAGGCAAGGGTCGTACAGTCACCTGGGATCGAGTAGGCATTGGTGGGCTGCGTGGACAGCAACGTTGAGATTTCTTTACGGCAATGATTGTAGGCTTGTGGCAGAGGCTGTTGAGGGGTGGCGAAGTGGATTTGAGCCCCTAAGGTGTTGAGGCTCGCGTGTGATGGGCTTCAAGTTTGGCCCTGGCTTTTTGCTGGTTTTGTTTTTTTTTGGTTTTTTTTGTTTTTTTTTTTTTTTTAAAAATGGCTGGTTGTAGCTGGAGTACTGGTATTCCTAGATGGGATCAAGATCTCTGGAGTTGTTAGGCTCTTGCTCCGCATCCAGGCTGACTCGTTCAATATGGGGGTTTTTTTCAGATGCGGAGAGACAAGATGCGTGCCCCAGAGCGACGGAGGAGGGGAGCGGAGCGCCGTAAGGAGGTGGGTCTGCGAGCGGAGTCGGAGGGAAGATGCGTCCGGTGGCTCTATGACTAGCTGATGGGGTTCTGTTTTTTCTTTTATTTGGAAGGTGCGAAGCAAGGAGCGAAGCGGGCCGTCGGCACCGGAGGTGTCTCGGGCAAGGCGAGCCGTGACTACTGGGTTGAAGGAACCGTTCCTTTGGAGGCGTCGCGTTGTTGGCAAAGTTGGAAGCGTCCCTTGTTTGTTTTTTGCAGGTAGTACGCGTGCTTTGACGTGGCAAGCTCTCGATGACGGAGCAGGGTAGTTGAGCGGCCAAGGTAAAGGAGAGGGAGTTGGGAATCGGTCCGGGCAGGCCGAGGGTTTCGGGCGGCCTCTCAGCACGCGTCTTCTGCTTTGGTTTTTGCAGGTGGCGCACGCAGCCTCAGAGGAGCCGTGCCGCAGGGCAGCGAGGAGTTCGAGAAGGTGAGGTGGCTGCGGGCCGAGTCGGTGTTGAATATCAAATATTACGCGTTTGCTTGGTTAAGCGTTTATCTTTTGCGTTGCAGGCGCTGTGCGGGCCGCCTTTGGATCTGGATGAGCGTTCGAGGCGACCCGTGGATTAGGGAGGAGGAGAATGGGCCCGGTGAGTCTCGCGACTGCTGTGCTAATTTTGTGTGTCTTGCTGTCTCGGGTACCGTGAGCGACGATGGCCGCAGGGTCTGACTCTGGAATGAGCAGGTAAGCATAACGCTGTGGCGTGTGTGATTAAGTGGGGGGTTGGGAAAGTAGGAAAGTAGTTGGTGTTGGCTGATGGGTTACTTGCTGCCTCTTCTGATTTTGTTGCCTTGGGTTTTTTTTGTTTTGTTTTGTTTTTGGTTGGTTTTTTTTTTTTTTTGTCTTCACTGCAGATGATGAAGAGGAACCTGGCGACTGCCGGATCGTCCCAGTTGGCCCACGTGACTTTTGCGGAGGATGGATTCGTATTGTTGGGCCTCTGAAAGCTAAGTTGAGGGCCCCGGGCTGGGGAGCGGCTGGGAGGAAGGGACGAAGCTGGGAATTGCCGGGAGGGGTTTTAAAGTTAGCGCAGGAGAGAGGACCGACTCGAAGCAGTCGCCTTTGCGCAGGCGAAGGGAGCGGGTTGCTCTTCAGCACGAGACCAGCGTGTGCCGGGCAGGGCGGTTCCGGCCCGTGTCTGTGGTGGTGCGCGGTTTGCGTAGTCCGTCCTCCGTGGCTTAGACCTTCCTCAGATCTCAACGTCCTCGTCGCGCTTTGTGCCGGGGGAGCACGGCACGCGCTTTAGGCGCCGTCCCTAGGGTCTCGAATGCTCTTGCTCGTCGGCCCGGTGCCAATCGGGCGCTTCTTTTCTTGCGTTCGGAGCTCTAAAGCACGGATCGGTCTCGGCAGATTCCAGTCGGTTCTTTTTGCGGCGTTCTTTGGGGCCGCTTTGGCAGCTCCGCTCTCTAGCCGTCCGTTTTCTCGGACCGGGAGTTGTTCCCCGCATCTTGACGTTCCCAGGTCTTGATGGCAGGCTTCTGGCGCATCCGTCATCTCGGTTTTGACGGCACCATCTTGTAACAGGCCGTTACGTTGGACTCCTCGGGGGTCTGCCGTACAGCCTCCTCGCCTCGGCGTTTTGGACCCCGTAGGTCATCTTGCCGGACGGCACCTCCCGCCCGGGAGTCATTCTTCTTGCCGAGAGTCTTCTGTGTGAATCACCTCGTCTGTACTGTTCTGTCTTGTGTTGGTGTGTGCACAGGTGTGTTTGGCTTGGAGCCGCTCTGCCCGGGGCCGTAGAGTCGGGGTAGGTGGAACAGCGGTAAGAGTCTATGGGTGAAATGTTGATTTGCCTTAATTGTTTAGGCAAGGGTCGTACAGTCACCTGGGATCGAGTAGGCATTGGTGGGCTGCGTGGACAGCAACGTTGAGATTTCTTTACGGCAATGATTGTAGGCTTGTGGCAGAGGCTGTTGAGGGGTGGCGAAGTGGATTTGAGCCCCTAAGGTGTTGAGGCTCGCGTGTGATGGGCTTCAAGTTTGGCCCTGGCTTTTTGCTGGTTTTGTTTTTTTTGGTTTTTTTTTGTTTGTTTTTTTTTTTAAAAATGGCTGGTTGTAGCTGGAGTACTGGTATTCCTAGATGGGATCAAGATCTCTGGAGTTGTTAGGCTCTTGCTCCGCATCCAGGCTGACTCGTTCAATATGGGGGTTTTTTTCAGATGCGGAGAGACAAGATGCGTGCCCCAGAGCGACGGAGGAGGGGAGCGGAGCGCCGTAAGGAGGTGGGTCTGCGAGCGGAGTCGGAGGGAAGATGCGTCCGGTGGCTCTATGACTAGCTGATGGGGTTCTGTTTTTTCTTTTATTTGGAAGGTGCGAAGCAAGGAGCGAAGCGGGCCGTCGGCACCGGAGGTGTCTCGGGCAAGGCGAGCCGTGACTACTGGGTTGAAGGAACCGTTCCTTTGGAGGCGTCGCGTTGTTGGCAAAGTTGGAAGCGTCCCTTGTTTGTTTTTTGCAGGTAGTACGCGTGCTTTGACGTGGCAAGCTCTCGATGACGGAGCAGGGTAGTTGAGCGGCCAAGGTAAAGGAGAGGGAGTTGGGAATCGGTCCGGGCAGGCCGAGGGTTTCGGGCGGCCTCTCAGCACGCGTCTTCTGCTTTGGTTTTTGCAGGTGGCGCACGCAGCCTCAGAGGAGCCGTGCCGCAGGGCAGCGAGGAGTTCGAGAAGGTGAGGTGGCTGCGGGCCGAGTCGGTGTTGAATATCAAATATTACGCGTTTGCTTGGTTAAGCGTTTATCTTTTGCGTTGCAGGCGCTGTGCGGGCCGCCTTTGGATCTGGATGAGCGTTCGAGGCGACCCGTGGATTAGGGAGGAGGAGAATGGGCCCGGTGAGTCTCGCGACTGCTGTGCTAATTTTGTGTGTCTTGCTGTCTCGGGTACCGTGAGCGACGATGGCCGCAGGGTCTGACTCTGGAATGAGCAGGTAAGCATAACGCTGTGGCGTGTGTGATTAAGTGGGGGGTTGGGAAAGTAGGAAAGTAGTTGGTGTTGGCTGATGGGTTACTTGCTGCCTCTTCTGATTTTGTTGCCTTGGGTTTTTTTTGTTTTGTTTTGTTTTTGGTTGGTTTTTTTTTTTTTTTTTTTGTCTTCACTGCAGATGATGAAGAGGAACCTGGCGACTGCCGGATCGTCCCAGTTGGCCCACGTGACTTTTGCGGAGGATGGATTCGTATTGTTGGGCCTCTGAAAGCTAAGTTGAGGGCCCCGGGCTGGGGAGCGGCTGGGAGGAAGGGACGAAGCTGGGAATTGCCGGGAGGGGTTTTAAAGTTAGCGCAGGAGAGAGGACCGACTCGAAGCAGTCGCCTTTGCGCAGGCGAAGGGAGCGGGTTGCTCTTCAGCACGAGACCAGCGTGTGCCGGGCAGGGCGGTTCCGGCCCGTGTCTGTGGTGGTGCGCGGTTTGCGTAGTCCGTCCTCCGTGGCTTAGAGCTTCCTCAGATCTCAACGTCCTCGTCGCGCTTTGTGCCGGGGGAGCACGGCACGCGCTTTAGGCGCCGTCCCTAGGGTCTCGAATGCTCTTGCTCGTCGGCCCGGTGCCAATCGGGCGCTTCTTTTCTTGCGTTCGGAGCTCTAAAGCACGGATCGGTCTCGGCAGATTCCAGTCGGTTCTTTTTGCGGCGTTCTTTGGGGCCGCTTTGGCAGCTCCGCTCTCTAGCCGTCCGTTTTCTCGGACCGGGAGTTGTTCCCCGCATCTTGACGTTCCCAGGTCTTGATGGCAGGCTTCTGGCGCATCCGTCATCTCGGTTTTGACGGCACCATCTTGTAACAGGCCGTTACGTTGGACTCCTCGGGGGTCTGCCGTACAGCCTCCTCGCCTCGGCGTTTTGGACCCCGTAGGTCATCTTGCCGGACGGCACCTCCCGCCCGGGAGTCATTCTTCTTGCCGAGAGTCTTCTGTGTGAATCACCTCGTCTGTACTGTTCTGTCTTGTGTTGGTGTGTGCACAGGTGTGTTTGGCTTGGAGCCGCTCTGCCCGGGGCCGTAGAGTCGGGGTAGGTGGAACAGCGGTAAGAGTCTATGGGTGAAATGTTGATTTGCCTTAATTGTTTAGGCAAGGGTCGTACAGTCACCTGGGATCGAGTAGGCATTGGTGGGCTGCGTGGACAGCAACGTTGAGATTTCTTTACGGCAATGATTGTAGGCTTGTGGCAGAGGCTGTTGAGGGGTGGCGAAGTGGATTTGAGCCCCTAAGGTGTTGAGGCTCGCGTGTGATGGGCTTCAAGTTTGGCCCTGGCTTTTTGCTGGTTTTGTTTTTTTTGGTTTTTTTTGTTTTTTTTTTTTTTTTTTTAAAAATGGCTGGTTGTAGCTGGAGTACTGGTATTCCTAGATGGGATCAAGATCTCTGGAGTTGTTAGGCTCTTGCTCCGCATCCAGGCTGACTCGTTCAATATGGGGGTTTTTTTCAGATGCGGAGAGACAAGATGCGTGCCCCAGAGCGACGGAGGAGGGGAGCGGAGCGCCGTAAGGAGGTGGGTCTGCGAGCGGAGTCGGAGGGAAGATGCGTCCGGTGGCTCTATGACTAGCTGATGGGGTTCTGTTTTTTCTTTTATTTGGAAGGTGCGAAGCAAGGAGCGAAGCGGGCCGTCGGCACCGGAGGTGTCTCGGGCAAGGCGAGCCGTGACTACTGGGTTGAAGGAACCGTTCCTTTGGAGGCGTCGCGTTGTTGGCAAAGTTGGAAGCGTCCCTTGTTTGTTTTTTGCAGGTAGTACGCGTGCTTTGACGTGGCAAGCTCTCGATGACGGAGCAGGGTAGTTGAGCGGCCAAGGTAAAGGAGAGGGAGTTGGGAATCGGTCCGGGCAGGCCGAGGGTTTCGGGCGGCCTCTCAGCACGCGTCTTCTGCTTTGGTTTTTGCAGGTGGCGCACGCAGCCTCAGAGGAGCCGTGCCGCAGGGCAGCGAGGAGTTCGAGAAGGTGAGGTGGCTGCGGGCCGAGTCGGTGTTGAATATCAAATATTACGCGTTTGCTTGGTTAAGCGTTTATCTTTTGCGTTGCAGGCGCTGTGCGGGCCGCCTTTGGATCTGGATGAGCGTTCGAGGCGACCCGTGGATTAGGGAGGAGGAGAATGGGCCCGGTGAGTCTCGCGACTGCTGTGCTAATTTTGTGTGTCTTGCTGTCTCGGGTACCGTGAGCGACGATGGCCGCAGGGTCTGACTCTGGAATGAGCAGGTAAGCATAACGCTGTGGCGTGTGTGATTAAGTGGGGGGTTGGGAAAGTAGGAAAGTAGTTGGTGTTGGCTGATGGGTTACTTGCTGCCTCTTCTGATTTTGTTGCCTTGGGTTTTTTTTGTTTTGTTTTGGTTTTGGTTGGTTTTTTTTTTTTTTTTGTCTTCACTGCAGATGATGAAGAGGAACCTGGCGACTGCCGGATCGTCCCAGTTGGCCCACGTGACTTTTGCGGAGGATGGATTCGTATTGTTGGGCCTCTGAAAGCTAAGTTGAGGGCCCCGGGCTGGGGAGCGGCTGGGAGGAAGGGACGAAGCTGGGAATTGCCGGGAGGGGTTTTAAAGTTAGCGCAGGAGAGAGGACCGACTCGAAGCAGTCGCCTTTGCGCAGGCGAAGGGAGCGGGTTGCTCTTCAGCACGAGACCAGCGTGTGCCGGGCAGGGCGGTTCCGGCCCGTGTCTGTGGTGGTGCGCGGTTTGCGTAGTCCGTCCTCCGTGGCTTAGAGCTTCCTCAGATCTCAACGTCCTCGTCGCGCTTTGTGCCGGGGGAGCACGGCACGCGCTTTAGGCGCCGTCCCTAGGGTCTCGAATGCTCTTGCTCGTCGGCCCGGTGCCAATCGGGCGCTTCTTTTCTTGCGTTCGGAGCTCTAAAGCACGGATCGGTCTCGGCAGATTCCAGTCGGTTCTTTTTGCGGCGTTCTTTGGGGCCGCTTTGGCAGCTCCGCTCTCTAGCCGTCCGTTTTCTCGGACCGGGAGTTCTTCCCCGCATCTTGACGTTCCCAGGTCTTGATGGCAGGCTTCTGGCGCATCCGTCATCTCGGTTTTGACGGCACCATCTTGTAACAGGCCGTTACGTTGGACTCCTCGGGGGTCTGCCGTACAGCCTCCTCGCCTCGGCGTTTTGGACCCCGTAGGTCATCTTGCCGGACGGCACCTCCCGCCCGGGAGTCATTCTTCTTGCCGAGAGTCTTCTGTGTGAATCACCTCGTCTGTACTGTTCTGTCTTGTGTTGGTGTGTGCACAGGTGTGTTTGGCTTGGAGCCGCTCTGCCCGGGGCCGTAGAGTCGGGGTAGGTGGAACAGCGGTAAGAGTCTATGGGTGAAATGTTGATTTGCCTTAATTGTTTAGGCAAGGGTCGTACAGTCACCTGGGATCGAGTAGGCATTGGTGGGCTGCGTGGACAGCAACGTTGAGATTTCTTTACGGCAATGATTGTAGGCTTGTGGCAGAGGCTGTTGAGGGGTGGCGAAGTGGATTTGAGCCCCTAAGGTGTTGAGGCTCGCGTGTGATGGGCTTCAAGTTTGGCCCTGGCTTTTTGCTGGTTTTGTTTTTTTTGGTTTTTTTTTTGTTTGTTTTTTTTTTTAAAAATGGCTGGTTGTAGCTGGAGTACTGGTATTCCTAGATGGGATCAAGATCTCTGGAGTTGTTAGGCTCTTGCTCCGCATCCAGGCTGACTCGTTCAATATGGGGGTTTTTTTCAGATGCGGAGAGACAAGATGCGTGCCCCAGAGCGACGGAGGAGGGGAGCGGAGCGCCGTAAGGAGGTGGGTCTGCGAGCGGAGTCGGAGGGAAGATGCGTCCGGTGGCTCTATGACTAGCTGATGGGGTTCTGTTTTTTCTTTTATTTGGAAGGTGCGAAGCAAGGAGCGAAGCGGGCCGTCGGCACCGGAGGTGTCTCGGGCAAGGCGAGCCGTGACTACTGGGTTGAAGGAACCGTTCCTTTGGAGGCGTCGCGTTGTTGGCAAAGTTGGAAGGGTCCCTTGTTTGTTTTTTGCAGGTAGTACGCGTGCTTTGACGTGGCAAGCTCTCGATGACGGAGCAGGGTAGTTGAGCGGCCAAGGTAAAGGAGAGGGAGTTGGGAATCGGTCCGGGCAGGCCGAGGGTTTCGGGCGGCCTCTCAGCACGCGTCTTCTGCTTTGGTTTTTGCAGGTGGCGCACGCAGCCTCAGAGGAGCCGTGCCGCAGGGCAGCGAGGAGTTCGAGAAGGTGAGGTGGCTGCGGGCCGAGTCGGTGTTGAATATCAAATATTACGCGTTTGCTTGGTTAAGCGTTTATCTTTTGCGTTGCAGGCGCTGTGCGGGCCGCCTTTGGATCTGGATGAGCGTTCGAGGCGACCCGTGGATTAGGGAGGAGGAGAATGGGCCCGGTGAGTCTCGCGACTGCTGTGCTAATTTTGTGTGTCTTGCTGTCTCGGGTACCGTGAGCGACGATGGCCGCAGGGTCTGACTCTGGAATGAGCAGGTAAGCATAACGCTGTGGCGTGTGTGATTAAGTGGGGGGTTGGGAAAGTAGGAAAGTAGTTGGTGTTGGCTGATGGGTTACTTGCTGCCTCTTCTGATTTTGTTGCCTTGGGTTTTTTTTGTTTTGTTTTGTTTTTGGTTGGTTTTTTTTTTTTTTTTTTTGTCTTCACTGCAGATGATGAAGAGGAACCTGGCGACTGCCGGATCGTCCCAGTTGGCCCACGTGACTTTTGCGGAGGATGGATTCGTATTGTTGGGCCTCTGAAAGCTAAGTTGAGGGCCCCGGGCTGGGGAGCGGCTGGGAGGAAGGGACGAAGCTGGGAATTGCCGGGAGGGGTTTTAAAGTTAGCGCAGGAGAGAGGACCGACTCGAAGCAGTCGCCTTTGCGCAGGCGAAGGGAGCGGGTTGCTCTTCAGCACGAGACCAGCGTGTGCCGGGCAGGGCGGTTCCGGCCCGTGTCTGTGGTGGTGCGCGGTTTGCGTAGTCCGTCCTCCGTGGCTTAGACCTTCCTCAGATCTCAACGTCCTCGTCGCGCTTTGTGCCGGGGGAGCACGGCACGCGCTTTAGGCGCCGTCCCTAGGGTCTCGAATGCTCTTGCTCGTCGGCCCGGTGCCAATCGGGCGCTTCTTTTCTTGCGTTCGGAGCTCTAAAGCACGGATCGGTCTCGGCAGATTCCAGTCGGTTCTTTTTGCGGCGTTCTTTGGGGCCGCTTTGGCAGCTCCGCTCTCTAGCCGTCCGTTTTCTCGGACCGGGAGTTCTTCCCCGCATCTTGACGTTCCCAGGTCTTGATGGCAGGCTTCTGGCGCATCCGTCATCTCGGTTTTGACGGCACCATCTTGTAACAGGCCGTTACGTTGGACTCCTCGGGGGTCTGCCGTACAGCCTCCTCGCCTCGGCGTTTTGGACCCCGTAGGTCATCTTGCCGGACGGCACCTCCCGCCCGGGAGTCATTCTTCTTGCCGAGAGTCTTCTGTGTGAATCACCTCGTCTGTACTGTTCTGTCTTGTGTTGGTGTGTGCACAGGTGTGTTTGGCTTGGAGCCGCTCTGCCCGGGGCCGTAGAGTCGGGGTAGGTGGAACAGCGGTAAGAGTCTATGGGTGAAATGTTGATATGCCTCGATTGCTAGCATTGAGGGTTAAAAGATTTTTGAGTCATTGCATGCCAGTAGGGGAGTGGATTGCAAGTGGATTGTGAGGTAGAATATAGTAAGGTGGTAATTGGGTGTGGGTGTTAATATTGTTTATGTGGACACTTTGTGGTAAGCTTCTAGAAATGGTTAAGGTATTGAGTTGTTTTGTTTTTGGAATCGGTGAGAAGCACGTGTTTGGAGCTGTGGAAGATTTCTTATTATGCCGAGGGTGAAGTGCGTGTTCAAGAGTTTTTTGTGTTGGTTTTGCAGGTGATCACAGGCCACGAGGCGTTTGAAGGAACCTTGCCTTTAGGCGATGTGGCTGCTACGGAGGTTGGACTGTGACATGCGCCACTATGAAAGCTAAGTATCTGGTTGAAAATCTGTGTATGGTGCAGATGGCGTGTGTTGAAGCGTTGCTGTAATGGAAGGGTAGTTTGTGGGGAGCTTGGAAGGCGGTTGGGCTGGGGCTGGGGGTTTTGCAGGCAGGGTGATTATTGAGGTCCTCGGTGCTGCAAGTAAGGGGCGATGGCCCCTTGACACCCTTTGGCTGCAGGATGGGTTAGTTGAGAGTGAGGGCTAGTGTGCATGTGATCTGAATGAGTGGTGTGTTGTGAATGTGTGTAACTTTGTGGGGTTACGTGGTTTAGCTTTTCAGTGGTCTCTTGCAGGGTGGATGTAGAGATGTTTGTTAGCAATTAGGAAAAAATAAAATACAATTAGAATAAAAAATCCCCAGCCAGTGGATTCCCCCCCCCCCCCCCCCCCAGTCCTGGCTGCTTTGTGAGGTGATGTTCATGGCCAGTGTTCAGACGGGGGTCTGGGTCAGGCCGGGGTTTTGGCAGGCAGGGTGATTTTTGAGACCCCTGGTGCTGCAGACACAGGGCAATGGCCCACTTGAGGGTGGCAGGCTGTTGGATGGATGAGTTGAGAGCGAGGGCCGGTGTGCATGCGATGTCAGTGCGTAGTGTGTTGTGAATGTGTGTAACCTTGTAGGGTTATGTGTTTTGACTTTTTAATGTTTTTTTTCCTTTCAGGTTGTACAGGTGAGATGTTTTCTAGGGAATTAGAATTGAAAAAAAAAATACAGTTAGAATAAAAAAAAACCTTAGCTGGGGGATTTTTTTTTCCCCTCCCCAGTCAGGTGTGTTTTCGTTTGGTGTTTTTTGGTTTTCTTTTTTTCCCCCAGTCCTGGCTGCTCTGTGAGGTCATGTTCATTGCCAATGTTTGGATGGGGGTCAGGCTCAGGCTGGGGTTTTGGCAGGCAGGGGGATTTTTTTGTAGGCTCCCGGTAACGGCGCTCCCCTGGAACATGGTAATTGCCAATTAGCGCAGGGAATTATGTTGGTCAGCAGATGGTCTTTGGAAGATAGTTGAAGATTTTGCGGGCGAAGGGTGGGGGGAGTTGGACTAGATGGCCAGCATGGAGTAGGCCAGGGTTGTGAAGTGCGTGAGTGTAACTGTATTTTTATTTGGTGTGTTTGTAAAATATTTGGGTGCTCTATGTAGTTTGTGATGTAATGATATTTTTCAATTTCTGTTTTTGTGCCTAGGTGTGGAAGTGGACAGTCTGTGAAGAGGGGCATAGCAACTCGTTTTCTACTTGAGAACAGGGATTGTGAAGGTAACATAACCTCGGGGAGGAAAACTTGTGGACGTGCAGCAACGGACATAATGGCAGTGAGGAGTGTGGAAAAGACTGATAGGTTAGAACATGGTCTGTAGACTCAGAACATGGTCTGTAAACTCTGTATTTAAATACCCGATGAAACAATAATAAAAAGCAGTAGGATATGGCACTGTCCCTGGGTGTAATCAAGTAAAAAAATAAAAAATTTACTATTATGTTGGAAGCCATTTTGTACTGCAATTTTGGAAGTTGCTGTTGTACAAATGTATTCTAGAACTGTATTGTAAAAATGTAAAGTTGCTATTGTGAAACTGTATTGTAAAACTTGAAAGTTGGTATTGTGAAACTTGAACGTTGCTTCTGTGAAACTGTATTGTGAAACTTGCAAGTTGATATTGTGAAGTTGCTACCGTGACACTTGGAAGTTGCTACCGTGACACTTGGAAGTTGCTACCGTGACACTTGGAAGTTGCTACCGTGACACTTGGAAGTTGCTACCGTGACACTTGGAAGTTGCTACCGTGACACTTGGAAGTTGCTACCGTGACACTTGGAAGTTGCTACCGTGACACTTAAATTTAAAACAGAAGAGCAGTAGCAGATGGCTCAGGCTCTGGGAGTAAAGAGTTATAAAATAAAGGTAAAAAATTTACTTCCAGGGCAGAAGCCCTTTCCTACTGCACCTTTGCAGTACTGCTGCGCTTCACCTCAGATTTTGCAGTACTGTAGTGCTTAAGTTTAGATTTTGCAGTACTGCTGCGTTTAACTGGGAAAGTGAGAGTACTGCTGCGCTTAAACTTAATTTTAAGTTCAAAAGTAAACATTTTTAAAAAAAAGCAGTAGAACTTGGTAGACTTCCTGGGAGCAAAGAGTTAATAAAAAGCAAACTAGAAAATACTTGCTCCTGGGCAGGAAGCCAATTTCTACTGCTGCACCAAACTTACATATTCTTAATTTTTTTTTTTATAGATTATCTACACCTTCCCCACCCACCTACCACTTCCTGAGATAAGTTCACCCCCACCCACCCACCCCTGGTGTTAGTGGGCTTCCCCCCAGCACCTGCCCTGGGATTAGCAGGCCCTGCCCCAGCATCAGCCCCCTAATTAGCAGCCCCCCCTGGAGGTAATCCTTCCCTAACCCCCACCCTGTAATTAGGAGTCCTTCCCCCACTACCTCCTCCCTCCCTGAGCCCCACCCCCTACTTTTCACACCTCTACACCTTCCCCAATGCAATAATTAGAGTAAGCTAGAACTCTCCCTGTAGTAATCAATTAGGGTAATAGCTGCCATGTGCCCCACTCCTCCAGTTTTAGTTAGCTCAAGGTAGGGTTAGGGTACTATTGGGACCCAGAACCCCACCCTAACCCTGATGAGGGGGTACCCCCACATTACAGCCCCCAGTGCTCTATGGTTGGGGCACCTCTTAGACATAGAACCCCACCCTAACCCCACTGGGGAACCCCCAATTAGGCCCCCCTAATCTGTAGGGTTGTTGTTAGGGGGGCTAGGGTTAGGGGTCCCTGGAATCAGGGGTCCCTGCATTTGCAGGCACTCTAGACCCCAGGGACCCCTAACCCTAGACTGCCCTAACCATACCCTGGGGATTCCTAACCACAGCCCAGAACACCCCTAACCCTAGCATTGCAGAACCCCAGGCTCCACTACCCCTACTCCCTGGAAACCCTACTGTAGAGGAACCCTAATAAGGGTTATACCCAGTGGGCAGGGCCTCACCAGAGAGTGGTATGAGTGGTGGGACAGCGCCCTCTGGTGGCTGGATGTGGGTTTGGGATTAGGGCTGTTAGTGTTTAGGTTCGGGGTTAGGGTGATAGGTTAGGGTGTTGGCTTCGGGGCCAAGGTGAAATGTCACTGGGGTCCGGGGTCAAAGGTCACAGTGCTGAGGGTAAAAGTGGAGGTCTGGGGTCATGGACTCAAGGTCAAAGGTTTAGGATTAGGTTGTCAGTTTAGGGGATAGGGTTAGGGTGTCAGATTAGGGTTAGGGTACCAGGTTAGGTTGTGAGTTTAGGTTTAGGGTGATAGGGTTAGGGTGCCAGATTAGGGTTAGGCTTATTGTTAAGAGTTTAGCGTCAGGTTGTTGGGGTAGTGTGTCGCGTTAGGGTGTTGGGTTAGTGTTAGTGTGTCCGGTTAGGGGGTTAGGGTTACTGTGTCATGTTAGGGTTAGTGTGTCGGGTTAGGGTTAGCGTTTTAGGGTTAGGCTTAGGGGTAGAGGTAGGGGTTAGGGTTAGGGTGTTGGGTTAGGGTTTCAGGTTAGGCTTGGGTGTCAGGTTAGGGTAGGCTTAGGGCATCAGGTTATGGTTAGGGTTTGGGTGTCGGGTTAGGCTTAGGGTTAGTGTGTTAGGGTTAGGGATTAGAGTTTGGGGTTATGCTTAGCGGTATGGGTTAGTGGTAGGGGTTAGTGTTAGGGGTTGGTCTTTAGGATTAGGCTCAGGGTGTTGGGTCAGGGTGTCAGGTTAGGGTTAGGCTTAGGGTGTTGGGTTAGGTGTTAGGGTTAGGCTTAGGGTGTCGGTTTAGGGTTAGGGTGTCAGGTTAGGTTGTGAGCTTATGGTTAGGCTGTCATGTTAGGGTTACTGTTAAGGGTTTAGTGTTAGGTTGTTGGGTTAGTGTGTCACATTAGGTTTAGGGTGTTGCGTTAGGGTGTCCGGTTACGGGGTTAGGGTTAGCGTGTCTGGTTAGGGTGTTGGGTTAGAGTTAGTCACGCTATTAGGGTTAGGGGTATGCTTCGTCACAGCATTAGGATTAATGTCAGTCACACTGTTAGGGTTAGGGGGTGAGGATTAGGGTTAGGTTAGGGCAGCGGGTTAGGTTTAGGGGTTAGGGCAGTGGGTTAGGGGTTAGGGTTAGGGTTGTGTGGGTATGGCCATTAAGGTTAGGGAGTGGTTAGGGTTAGGGCAGTGGGTTAGGGTTAGGTTTAGGGGTTAGGGCTGTGGGTGTGTGTGGCCATTAGGTTTAGGTTAGGGATAGGGGGAGGGGGGGTTAGGGTTAGTTATTAGGGTTAGGGTGGTTAGGGGTTAGGGTCAGGGCCATTAGCGTTATGGTCGTGTGTGTAGCTAGTAGGGGTTAGGGTTGGGAGGGAGGGTTAAGGCAGCGGGTTAGGGCTATTAGGGTCGCATGCGCGTGTTGCCCTTAGGGTTAGGGTCGTGCATGCGTAGCCATTAGGGTTAGGTTAGGGGTTAGAGCAGCAGGTTCGGGTCGCGCGCGTAGCCACTAGGGTTAGGGTTGCGCACGTGTGTAGCCATTAGGGTTAGGTTAGGGTTAGTATTGGGTTAGGGTAGCGGGTTAGGGCTATTAGGGTTAGGGTCGCGCACGCATGTGTGTAGCCATGAGGGTTAGGGTCGTGTGTGCGTAGCTATTAGGGTTGGGTTATGGTAGCAGGTTAGGGCTGTTAGGGTTGCGTGTGCACATGTGTAGCCATTAGGGTTGGGGTGTGTGCACGCGTGTAGCCATTAGGGTTAGGGTGGTGTGCGTGTGTGTAGCCATTAGGGTTAGGGTTGTGTGTGTGTAGCTATTAGGGTTAGGTTAGGGTTAGTATTGGGTTAGGGTGGGTTAGGGGTTAGCGCAGCAGGTTAGGGCTATTAGGGTTAGGGTCGTTTGTGCGTAGCTTGTTAGGGTTAGGTTAGGGTTGGGTTAGGGCTGTAGGGTTGTGCGCGCGTAGCCATTAGGATTAGGGTTGTGTGCGTGCGTAGCCATTAGGGTTGCGTGCGCGCGTGTGTAGCCATTAGGGTTAGGGTCGCGCGTGCGTAGCCGTTAGGGTTAGGGTTGTGTGTGTGTGTAGCTATTAAGGTTAGGTTAGGGTTGGGTTAGGGTTACTTTTGGGTTAGGGAGTTAGGATTAGTAGTTAGGGTTAGTTATGGTTAGAGTTAGGATTATGGTTATTAGGGTTAGGTTAGGGATTACTAGTTAGGGGTTGGGGCTAGGGTTCAGATTTAGGGTTAGGTTAGGGGTTGGGGTAGGGTTAGGGTTTAGTTTTTAGGGTTAGGGGTTAGTTATTATGGTTAGGAG
>NW_027439596.1:0-32751 GCF_964188355.1 Buteo buteo
AGGGGCAGTGCCCCAGGGCCGTGGCCGCGGTGGGAAGGCAGGACTGTGAGGTCACAGAGCCCCGCTGTGCCACGCCGTGATGTGCAGTGCTGTGCCACAGGCACCGCTCCAGCAGTGCCAGCAGCAGCAGCGGCAGCAGCAGCAGCAGCAGCAGCGGCGGCATGGTGCAGGCGTGGGGGGCCATGACCCCCGCCTGCCTCCTTATCCTCTTTGTGGTGTCCCTGCAAGCCTGGGATGTCGGGGCTGCTCCGTGGCAAGCGCGGGGATTAGGTAGGTGGGCAGGCGAGGGCCAGCACCCAGCGCTGGCAGCGTGGCGCAGCACCCACCACACCTCGGGGTGACAGCGGGGCTGGGGTCGTGGTGTGGCAGGGCTGTGAGAGCAGCGGGGCCGGGCTGGGCCGGATGAGCCGCGGCCAGCTTCATGGGCAGCGGGAGGTAGATGTCCCGTGGGGAGGTGCAGGGGGCTGCAGCCGCTGCAGAGGCATTTTCCAGGTGAACGGTGGGGCCGAGAGCAGCACCGCGGGGTGAGGAACCATCCCCAGAGCCGGCCCTGTGCTGCCCTGCCCCAGAGCAGCCTTCCCCTGGCCTGCATGTCGGGGCCAGAGCAGCACCGCAGGGGCCAGGTAATAGCCTGCAGGGGCACTTCTTCCCCGCGCTGGTCACAGCCGTGCCCCGGGCCCTGGCTCTGCCGCTCCCTGGCTGAATCCTGACTTTCAGCCTCAGGGATGTCCGTCCTTGGGAGATGTCTGCTCAGAAAAACAGGAGCATTCCTGCTCTAGCCCGGCAGTGCTCTCCTTGGGTGAACCCAGGTCCCCCAGGCCCTCTGCAGCTTTGGAAACCTCCACCCATGTCTGGGTCCCACGTCATTACCTGACCCCCCTCCAGTGACTGCAGGTCACTGAGAAAGAAGTAGATCACAGCCTCTAATGGAAACGTGCTTGATTACAGCTGTGCCTGTAGCCGATGGCCACCCGACTGCTCAGCCGGATCTTGTCCGGGAGCCTCAGGGCAACCCCACAGGTATGTCACTTGAATGAGCGGGCATTTAGGTTTTAATATTTGTTCCTATGAAATTTAAGTTAGTATTTTCTTGGCCGATGCTTAGACATGCAGAAGAGCAGAGAGGGAATGGGTCAGGCTCAGTGACGTGGCCTGGGGCGCTCTGCCTTGCAAAACATTCTTTCCCAGCCTTTCTGACCCTGCGCTGCTTCCAGTGCCTGCTGCAAAGCCATTGGGCTTGTTGGGGTTGAGTTTAGAGCTGGTGTGGGCTCCAGGGAGTCCTTTCTGCCGGCAGCTCTGTACATGGTTTGTTTTAAACTGGCATGCTCCAGGCACCCAGTAACGGTCTGCACAGTGCTCCTGAGTGGCAGGGAGAGACGAGTGCCATGGAGCAATCCTGTGTGTGAACCGCCTTCGTTGCCGTTCACATCTGAAGAAGTCTATTGAAATATTTCACGGGAGCTTCTCTGTTCTGTTTGTTTACAGACGTGGCTGGACGCAATGGCTATCCAGCTTCCCAGCCGGGTTCCAGGGCTGACGCGCAGGGAGATCGCACGGGTACGTCATGGCTTTTTCCTTCCTTTGAGAGCTGCCAGCTCAAAGCCCAAATGTGAGCAAGATGTCTCTTGCAGGTGTGAGAATATAGGCCTGCATCGTGTGTGCCATGTTGCTCGGTGATCCCCTTACGTGTTCTGCTATTCAGTATGACAGTGTATATCACAATGTATGATGGGAACTTCTCGCGGGTGTTTGGTTGCAGATGTGGGTACAGGGAGGGCTTTTCCAGCTTCTCGGCTGGGTCCTGCGCTGGAGCTCACCTGGCATCCCAGGGGTGAGTAGTCAGTCCTGACTGACTTCACAGACTAAGCGCTCGTTTTCAGTATGTTATTCTTGAGAAATTTAACTTTATACTTTCTGTTAAGGTCCTCAAAGAGCAAAGTATAAAGCTAAAGCTGAAATAGGAAGATCTTCCCAGCAGTCACCAGAAGTCCTAAAGGAAATCCTGAAGGAACTGGACAAAGCAGCACGTGGTGGGTATAACCAGAAGTCTTGGGAAGCTGAGGTTTCAGATGCATGTATGGACATGAATCCTGTGCAGCAGGAAGGGATCGATCAGAGCCGCACTGCACTGACACTCAAATTTCACACCTTGCAGGTGCTGGTGAGCTGTAGAGATGGTGCAGAGTCTCTGCTGCCAGTTGTGGTTCAACTGAGCCCCAGGGAGGGCTGCTGCCCCAGTTACAGCGTTACTGGCCAGAGCTGTTCTGGGCAGACGTTGGTATCCAGCTGGCAGGAACTGACAGTGCTCACACCTTGAGTGTGTGAGGGACTTGGCTGAGGAGCCGGTTCCTGATAAGCCATGAGAGGGCCAGCACCCTGCCAGTCACTGGCAGGGAGAGTGCCCTTGGCCAGTGGACAGGATGCGCCGGGAGCTTGGGGTCACTGAGACCAGCAGACTTTGCCTGGGCTGCAGGCATCCCCTGGCCAGGATGGGAGCACCCCGGCTTCGCAGCCTGGTCTAACCCCATTGTTCTCCTTGATGTCTGAGGACTCTCGGTGACACCTCGGGGTCAGGGACAGGCGAAAGCTGGACACCCAGCTGAAGGCCCGACACCTAACTTGAAGGCAGCTAAAATGAAGGGCTGTGAATTCGGTGTCGGGTGGTCTGCCTGTCTGTTTCTAGTTGTGTTTTCGATAACTTGGTTGTGGTTTTCCTCTTGTTTTGGGGGACTGTGGGCTCTTCACTGCCACTTGTGAAAGTGCCCAGAATATGCTTGCAAGAGCTTGCGGTTCAGTCCAGTATGCGTGTCTGTTACCCTTACCATGTGGTGGAGTTGGTATGATGGGAAGTGCTTCTCAGAAGGACTCTTTCCCCACCTGAACTGGCCACAGCATCTTCCTGTCTCCTCTGAGGGAAGTAATTTACCATCATCTTGCAGTTTGCCAAAAATGCACCAAGTGGAATGTGAACAAGATCACATGCAATCTCCTAGTCTCTTAGCAGGTCAGGATTTGCTGTCTCCTGGTAAACTGGAAAGTGTCTAGCGCTTAAATTTTTCTCCATGAATGACACATCGTTTGGACTAGTGACTAGGTGCACCCCCAAATGCCCAGGCTTTGTTTCTAAGCGTTATTAATGTGTTTTGAGAAGTATTGCCTCCTGAAGAGACCACGTTCCTGATGAGGAACGGTTACTTCTAATTAAACTGAGCCACTTTCTTTCTAAAGAGATGGACCGTGAGGCTGTGGAGAAGGAGGCGTTTCAGGAAGGAGATAGTCACGCAGTGCCAGTCTCTGACGAAAAAACAGGGGCAATTCAATCAACAGGCGTGCCAGGTAATTGCTGTCCTTCAGTCATCCAGTGTCATGAATCAAAATCATTGTGTGTCTGCAGCCGCTTCCCCTGGTGCCCGCTACTGCACATCTTGTCAGCAGCCAAACTATTAGTACAGAGCGAGTGTTCTAAAAGAAGCCAGCAACGGCTCTCTGAGGATGACTGTCATCTCTGGGGTGTGGAGGTTACTGCCATCAGTGTGCCAGAGAGACACTCACTCGTAACCCTCTGTGTGGATGCAGTGAGATGCTCACCTCCCACCGCACCCTGTTCACAGGAATTTGAGAACTTTACCGTTTTGGGGGTGAGGCCATCTGAACCACCCACAGCAGACGATGGGAAATACGACTCTTAATGGAATGTGCCTCCTGCAATACCTGCATCCCAGAGCTTGCCCTGAGTCCCCCTAAGCACAACAGAGGGGGATCCCTCCTGTGAACTGAGGTCCAAAGGGATTCACTGGCGGATCGGGCATGGGCTTAGAGGGAACCTGTGCCACCCTCCTGCATCTTCTGTGCCTGAGCCATGCTGAGGCTTTACCTTTCTCTGATTCTTGGCAGTGGCAGTGCTGTCCAGCCCTGGAGAAGCCCACCACGCCAGGAGATATGAATTTTCTCCAAAGAGTGCAGGTAATTAGCAGTCTTGCAGGGGGCCATAAGGGGAAGACAAGTCCTGAAACCTGGGGGCATGCAAGCAGTGCCCACGCTGGACAAAAGGCGAAGAGGGAGAGAGCGAGGTTCAGGTGTCTCCTGAGAGGGCCTGACTCCATCCCCTCAGGGTGTGGGTGATGGGCTGGGGAGAGAGCTGGGGGTGGCACTCCCTGATGCAGGGATGGGTTTTGTCTGTGTCGCTCAAAGGAACGATTGGTCAAACAGCTGCGCTCCCCCACATGCTCTCCATCTGGCCTCATGAGTTCTGTTCAGTGGGACAACTTGTCCCAAAGGGTCAGAGAGAGCCTCCAGGCAGCAGCACTAGCAAGCCTTGGGGAGTGAAAGTGGGTGAGCACAAAAGAAATTGTGTGCAAACGTGAAGGGTGGCCGAGAAGGGGGAGCAAACCTGTGACACTGGGAAAACTGGATTACAGCCGTACCACAGTGTAAGCAAAGCTCTGAGGAGAAAGAGAGGCTCCAGAGTGCATTGATTTGCAATGGCTTTGGGAGTTTCCTTTGCTTCTACTGAAACCAAGGAAACATTGCAGCCCCAGCATGTTTGCTGGTGCAGAGATGCTAACAAAGCGAGAAAGAACATTTCCTGGCAATGTCAGACCTCCTGTGAGATTACCAGTAGCGTGCAGGACACACTAATGCACAGAATTGTTCCTGCAGGTGTGGATGACAAGAGAAACACAAATGCTATGGATCCTCAAGATTTCTGGTACTACTGCATAGAAGGCGCCGTGGCGGTCTTGGGCTCCGTGCTGTTTGGGATGATACTGTGCTGTGTGATCTGTCTGTGGAGGAAGAGACGACGGTGAGTTGTTGGGAGTTTTTTTTGCCAAACTTCTGTATTAGATGGCTGCTATTAGCCATGAAACATTTAGAGGTAGGGTATTGTGGAGTGCCGAGACAGTTACTGGCCAAACTCTACTGAGATTTCTGCTGTAAGATGTTTTAACTGGCCTCTCAATTCATGGGCACTCTTTTGTGAAACCCCTTCCGCCTGTGGCAAGTGTTAGTTAAAAGTGACCCTGCCTCGACAAGAGCAGACCCAGCGACAGACGTAGGATGAGCAAGGTCAGGAAGAAAAACGAGGGATGACATTGCCATAGAAAGTGAGAAGCGCAATAGTGACATCTTTCTGCCAGTGAACCTGCCAGCAGAAATCACCCTGTTAGGTGATGCCGTAAATCCCAGAGGTTCACCTCGACCAGGGTGTCCCAGCAACTGAGACCGTGGTGAGGAGCCTTCCCAGCTCTCGGCCTTGCTTTGGAGAAAGAGTCAGCCTGTCCCATCTGCACGTGAGCACTGCCAGCATGCGTGTTCTCAGCACAGGCAGGGTTTTTTTCTGTGCAGGGGTACGTATCTCTTTGGATACGTATTCTGAAGAGAGGATGGAGAGCATCTCGCTGAACAGAGAGCCGAGGCTGTGCCCTTGTCTGGTCAGGGACAGGCAGGGGAGCCGAGTGCTGGTCTCTGCCAGGCACGCTGAGAAAGGAGAACAGGAGGCTCTCCTGGCCCTGCAGCGCTGTGCCCAGCTTTGGTCCCCTCGGTCTGTCGCGGGCAGGTCTCCTTCCAGGCACGTGCAGAGCAGGCAGGTCAGGATGGTCAGGGCCGAGAGGAGACGAGCCGTGGGCAGGCGAGCAGAGCCCCAGACGAGGGGTGCGGGGTGCCCCGTTTTCTGCACGGAGCTCTCCACGCCCACAGCTCCCACGCGCAGTCAGGCATCCGCACCCCGTGAGGCGCCCAGTGCTGCCCCGCACCCTCACACCCGCCCGGCCCCACAGCCGCGGTGGGGCCTCAGCAGCCTCCTCTCTCCGCAGGCGCCTCTCCGCAGCTTCGCGAGCCCGGTCCGACACCAGCAGCTGCTCCTCGGGCCTGGACAGCCGGAGCAGCCGCTGCAGCACCCCGGAGAGCTGGACCCGACAGCAAGAGCCATCACCTGTGCCTGGAAAACCGGCCCGCCTGCCACAGAGCAGCAGGGAACGGGCCTCCGCCAGCCCGGACAGCCGCCCGGCCCGCCCGCCTCCACCCCGGCCCTCATGGCTGTCCAACTCAGCCAGCCGGCTGTTGCGGGACCAGCCCAGAGACCTCGAGCCCCCAGAGGAATTGAAGCCACCCGCCCGCGCCCCAAGCCCATCGCGCCGGCCCTCCTGCAAGGGCCTGAGCCAGCCCCACCAGGGTATGGGTTTGGGCTACAATGACAGACTCCTGACGGACAGCTTCAGGGATCGACCGTTCGTGTCCGAGTAATGGCACAGCAATAAATACAGATCAGTAGCACAATTGTCCGGGTCGTAATGGCAGCAGACCCAGGGATTCACCAATCCTGGGCCGAACTTCGTATCGGGGCACACAGGGACCTGGATGCCCACGGTGTCAGCAGGCAGGGAGCTGGGCATGGGACCCACCAACAGGCTGGGGGAGCCCAGCTTCCCTGGTGGGACTGTCCTGCTAAATTCTGAGCCACAGAGGCACCAAAGGGGCTCGTTAACAGGTCACCATCCCCACCTCTGCTCCCTGTGCCAGCTTTGTCCTGGAGTGCACAGGACAGGGGTACTGTGTAGGGCAATACCAGCCCCAGCCCCTCCATTGCGTGCGCGCCAAATACACCACATAAGGCAAAGCCAGAAATAAAACACAGAGCAGCACCAAGCTGCTATTGAGCCATAACTGCTTTTGGCTGGGATGGAGTTAATTTTCTTCCTAGCAGCACATATGGTGCCGAGTTTTGGATGTGTGACCAAACCAGTGTTGGTAGCACACCCATGTTTTAGCTATTGCTGAAGGCTGCTTGCACGGCCCCAAGGCCTACTCTGTGCCCATGCTGCCCTGCCAGCGAGTAAGCTGGGGGTGCGCTGGTGGATGAAAAGCTGGACATGAGCTGGCAATGTGCACTTGCAGCCCGGTCAGTGCAGGTGGGTGGGGGGCGGGGGGGTCTGTGAGGGGTTTGGGGGGGGATTTGTGAGGGGTTTGGGCAGTCCGCGCCTGGATTTGTTGAGGGGATGTTGGGGTCTGTGAGGTGTTTAGCGGGGTCTGCGAGGGGATTTGAAGGGTTTGGGGGGGTCTGTGAGTGGAGTTGTGAGGTGGTGAGGGGATTTGTGAGGAGATGTTGGGGTCTCTGAGGGGTTTGGGGGAGTCCGTGAGGGGATTTGTGAGGTGTTGAGGGGATTTGTGAGGGGATGTTGGGGTCTGCGAGGGGTTTTGGGGGGGATTTGCGAGGGGCTTGGGCGGTCCACGAGTGGATTTGTGAGGGGATGTTGGCGTCTCTGAGGGGTTGGGGGGGGTCTGTGAGGGGATGGAGGGGTTGTGAGGGGATTTGTGAGGTGTGGAGGGGATTTGTGAGGGGATGTTGGGGCCTCTGAAGGGTATGGGGGTGTCTGTGAGGGCATTTGAAGGGTTTGGGGGGTGTCTGTGAGGCAATGGGGGGTCTGTGAGTGTATTTGTGAGGAGGTGTTGGGGTCTCTGAGGGGTTTGGCGGGGTCTGTGAGGGGATTTGAGGGGTTTGGGGGGGTTGCGCAGTCTGCGAGTGGATTTGTGAGGGGATGTTGGGATCTCTGAGGGGTTTGGGGGGGTCTGCGAGAGGATTTGAAGGGTTTGTGGGGGTCGTGAGTGGATTTGTGAGGAGATTTTGGGGTCTCTGAGGGGTTTGGCAGGGTCTGTGAGGGGATGGGGGGGTTCTGTGAGGGGATTTGTGAGGTGTTGAGTGGATTTGTGAGGAGATGTTGGGGTCCCTGAGGGTTTTGTGGGGATCCGTGAGGGGATTTGAGGGGTTTGGGGGTGTCTGTGAGGGGATGGGGGGGATTTGTGAGCAGTTTGGGCGGTCTGTGAGTGGATTTGTGAGGGGATGTTGGGGTCTGTGAGGTGTTTGGGGGGATCCGTGAGGGTATTTGAGGGGTTTGGGGGGGGCCTGTGAGGGGTTTGGGGTGTCTGTGAGTGTATTTGTGAGAAGATGTTGGGGTCTCTGAGGAGTCTGGGGGGATCCGTGAGGAGATTTGATGGGTTTGGGGTCTGCGAGGGGACGGGGGGATTTGTGAGGGGTTTGGGCTCCTGTCACGCAGCTCCTCCTGCCCAGGGCTGTGGCTGGCAGCACAGGCAGACCCGCCTTTTGGGAAAGATTTGCCGACCCAGAGCAAACGCGGGGCAGCTCCTCTCCCTCCCTCCCTCCCCGAGCAGGCGCAGACCCCACAGCAGCACTGAGGGACGGCAGAGCTGCACGCACACCTCGCAAGCGCTGCTGAGGGAACAGCTCAGGAGCAAAGGGCCCTTCCCGAAGGCCGTCTCTCCGCAGGCGTGCTCTGGTGGGGACACAGCAGGTGCCCTTGCTGTCCCCAGGCCTCCCTGTGGGTGTGATGGCCCTGAGGTCTGATGCATGCCTTTCACCCCATGCAGGCTGTGCTGTGGGCTGTCATGAGTCCAGATTCAGGATCCTGCCGGCTGCGCCAATCTCTTGCCAAGGGGCGGAAAGCACCTCGCTCAGGAGGAGAGAAGCATCAGTGTGTTTTATTGAGGTGAAATAATAATTTGACAGAGTTCAATAAATATGAGGAATTTAACAAAGTTTGACAGTGGTTTCCCGAGGTTCAGTAAGTTGGACGGCAAGGTTTGCCTTATTAATTACTGCACGGAAGAAACGTACGAAGGAGAACTGAGTTAGAATCGAGGTGGAAGGATTCACACAGAGACCGGAGATGCAAAAGGGTAAGGAAGACCCTCCCGTTGAGTCGTGAGGTTCAGAGGGGACCCCCTTGCTTTCTAAACTCCTTATGGAGCCTAGGTGCGGCTCGGTCCAATCTTAGTCTCAGACTTGGACAACAGTTTGTCTAATGGAATTATCTGTACAAAGTTTATAATAGTTAATATTAAGTAGCTACGTGGATTAGTACTGTTTCCTTAGTATGAATTCAGCATGCTATCAGTCACTTAGCAAAGATCTGCTATTGAGAACAGGCCTCTATGCCTCGAGGAGCAACCTTGAGAGGCGTCCCAGCTCGAGGGGAGATCACTGCCATGCAGCCACGCTGCCTAGGAGGGAGAGCTGAAAGAAGGCTCCCTTAGGCTGTCGTATTTATGGGATAAAGTGGCTGGCTCCTAGTCAAATCACATGCAATGGGAAGGGTATGCATGAGACTCCTTGTGCCCACAACTTTTTTTGCTCCTTGATAAATGAGTCTTGGAAAAACCACCCGCTATTCCTGTGTTAATCGCCTGATGAGTGTTCCAAGGTGATAGGCAGCGGTGCTCACTGGGTCACTCGGCTCCTTTGTGGGTTTTTCAGAGAAGAGATTGAAACTAGAGGAGTTCTTGGCCTGGCTATGGCTCCTTTACCTCCTTTGGAGCCTGTACCAAACTACGGCTAGTTTGGTTATGGGGTTGAGTGTACCCGTCACACCAGCTCTTGGGAAATGAGGGTACGTGTGACCCTGTGCGAGGTCAAGCTAGAACATGCTTTGCAGTTTGTGTATTTACTGCCCTGAATTTTCTGCTCTTTCTGGCTGTCTTCTGTGGTTTTCAGCCTGCTCTCGCCTCCACAGAAAGAAATGCTGTGTGTATGAAAGAGACCATTATGAATCTTCCCTTAGGAGTTGTTTTTTTTGCGCTCTGCTCCTGAATTACTATCTGTAGTATATCTGCCAATGTTCAAAATATCTTTCTAATTCCCTGGTTTAAGTATTCTGACCCTACTCCAGCTACATGTTACTATGCACAACTCCCACCAACCATCATTTTTTACTTCAAGTTGTTTTTCATGAAATAACACACATTGCATCCAGAATCCTGTGTTGCTGTTCCATGGTTTTCTTCACAGTTTTCCAGCTGTATTCCTCCTCCCCATGATAAACAGTGTTGCCAGTATTTCTTTTTCTCTTAGAATACACATGGTAAGGGTGGTTGCTGGATGTCTCATCCTTTTTGAGGCCGGGAAGACACGTTCTGAGAAGGCCTTTTCCTAGTCCCAGGTATTCAGGGACGCAAGACGTGCCTATCCCCGTCAGCTCTGTGGAGGATTTAAGAGAGGTTGTGCACCTGAAGGTTAAACCGTGCTTCTGTATCGGAAGCTGAATTTCAGCAAGCAAAAGCAACTTCCCCAAATCTTAAGTTGTGTGTCTTTGAATGCTGCAAAATTGAATTAAATAATGAACCTTGCATACATCTTTCTCGATTAAGCGTACAGTGGATGTCTCCTCCTTCAACTAGCCTGGAGCTTAAAAATCAGCTTAAAAATACTGGATAGTGTAATTTTTGCTGCACATGGCCTCAGTCCACTTGGGAGAAAATTGGATTAGTTACACAAGTCTTCGTGGAAGGCTCAAAGAGAGCCTAAGGTTTTGAGTGCCCTAGGATGCTCTTTTCACGTAGGTTAACAGGCACGTATAAAGCCTGTAATGGCGTAAGGACTCCCCAGAACATCTTCAGTACAGCTATATTTTATGTAAGCCGCTGTTTTCATGCAACCTCAGCTAGCGCTGTGCTGCTCTTTACAGGATGGGGTGAGTGGTGTTGTCTTTGGCTGTGTGGGCTTAAATGTGTTTCCAATGTGCGTGTCAAGTAAATTACCTGTGAAACAGACTGCCAGTCTGGCTGAAGCCAGTGCTTCCGAGAAGATGAACTAAAAGCTTTGATGGTACAGTCCTGCCATGAATACGATCCGGTCAAGTAAGTGTTGATCATGTCCAATCTGTTCTTTGAAGATTATGGGAAAATTGCAGAGATGTGTGTTTTAACAAGAGAGACACGTGCCTACCTTTTTCTTTTTTCCCCCTCAAACCTTTTAGTTACATGAAGAAACCCTTGGGTCCACCTCCACCATCATATACTTGCTTTTGTTGCGGAAGACCTGGCCACTACATAAAGAACTGCTCGAAAAATGGGGTATGATTGTGGGGGACTTCTGGTGTTACTCTAGGTGTTAATTATTTTACCTGGGCAGTTACGCAACGAATACATGAACACTCATATTAAGAATTGTTTCGCTTGGGGTGAAAGGCAGAGGTTATATGGCAATGTTGCAAAGCCCTTCCAAATTCAAGGGGAAGCTGGAATTATAAAGGTGGAATCTTCTTTCTAGGTCTTAGACATTAAGTATGTCCATAGATCTTTCTCTATGAACTTTCATGCGTATTTTCATATACTTCAGTATTACTGGAATTTTTTCTGTTTTCCACTCTTTTTAATGACAGTTCACTGTTTTTATTATTTTGTATCAAACCAAGGCATTTCTCTTGACCCCATCTATTGCATATTTGCGTGTTGTAATTACACTAAGTCCCTGGTTGAGTATTGATACCATTTCACGTTAGTCACTGAAGGTATACGCGTGAGGTATGAATTCAACCTTCACCTATAGACGGTGAGTGTAGGTTTCTCCAGTGACTGATTCAGAGCACAAGATTAAGCTCTCGCTCTGAATTGTGCTTTGGAGGAGGAGCAGCGGGTTTGTCTCTTCTCTGAGTGGATGGTGAGCTAAGGGATATGTCAGCCTTAAGGAACCTGAAGTTAAGCCAAAGAATGTTGCTGGAGTTCAAAACCCCGCTCAAGCCTTTGGAACATCCTGGCTATATTCATGTAGGAAAATAAGTATTTCAGTTGAGCAACCCTTACGCTAGGTAAAAGGAGAGGATTAAAGGCTTTTGCTGCTTAAAATCATCAGGGAAATGTCATTTTAAGTGTGGGTCTTGAGGTACGTCTGCCTCTCTTTTCTTGAACAGGACAAAAAATTTGAGTCTGTTCCCAGAGTTAAGAAGAGCACAGGAATTCCACAGAGTTTCATGACAAAGGTGAAGGATCCCAATACGAAGGGTGCTATGCTGACAAGATCTGGAAAATATGCAACACCACCTATTAATGCCTAGGTATGGAACTAAGTGGACTGACCAAAAAGTGAAGGAGAGAAAGCACGCATAAATCTGAGTGGCAATGCAACCCAGTTGGCCAGCATCTGTCATTCCAAGGGAGGAAGCACTGTCATTGTACCTTAACCTGAAAACCTGTAGTACTTTCTAATATTAAAAGAGGGTGGTCCTACTGCTCATGCCCCTGGAAGTTGGCTAAACTTGCGGTATGCTAAGAATCTGCGTTTCTGCAAAACACTTCAGTAGTGTTTACAGGGGAGTCATTCTCCTTGAAAGCTCATTTTGCTTCTGTTTTCTGTTTCAAAGGCTTCTTGCCAAATTCAACAGGTAGCTGTTGGCCTGAGATTTCCTCCCCCTCTGACTTTTATTAAGTCCCATGTGTGAAACAGACTAACGTTTTCCTGTTGCTATAAACTGAGAAAATACTACCGTGTGCTGATGTCGTGGTTTAACCCCAGCCAGCAACTAAGCACCACGCAGCCGCTCACTCACTGCCCCCCCCCACCCAGTGGGATGGGGGAGAAAATCAGGAAAAGAAGTAAAACTCCTGGGTTGAGATAAGAACGGTTTAATAGAACAGAAAAGAAGAAACTAATAATGATAATGATAACACTAATAAAATGACAGCAGTAGTAATAAAAGGATTGAAATGTACAAATGATGCGCAGGGCAATTGCTCACCACCCGCCGACCGACACCCAGCCAGTCCCCGAGCGGCGAAAATCCCTGCCCCCCCCCCTTCCCAGTTCCTAAACTAGATGGGACGTCACATGGTATGGAATACACCGTTGGCCAGTTTGGGTCAGGTGCCCTGGCTGGGCATGAGAAGCTGAAAAATCCTTGACTATAGTCTAAACACTACTGAGCAACAACTGAAAACATCAGTGTTATCAGCATTCTTCACATACTGAACTCAAAACATAGCACTGTACCAGCTACTAGGAAGACAGTTAATTCTATCCCAGCTGAAACCAGGACAGCTGACAAGAGTGGCTGTTTTAAAATGCACTTGGTAGCACTTTTGGTTTTCCGTCATGGATCTCCTTTTGTAGAAGCTGTAACATAGACGTCTTCCTTTTAGAAAATGTAATTACTCGGAGACTACCTTTATCCTGTGCCTGCAATTTACATTTATCCTCTGGCAAAGGAGAGGTGGGATTCATTTTGCCTGATTTCTAGCTGTCAAAAAAAAATTTTCCTAGTCTGAGCTTCTTTCTTAGTTGATCCAATGAATGGGAGAGTTCTGCAGAAAGAAAAGTGTTCCCCCCTCCCTTTCTAGTGTTGTGGCTGTAGAAAAGTAGTTTAAACTAAGCACCTGTGTTTTAGAAGGCTAATGTGGAGTGAGAAGAATTCCATCTCTTCTCTTCCTTTGGTAAAATCCAAAGCTTGGAAAAGTTTTCCTTTGCCCATCTTTAACTTGTTTCTTTTTTCTTCCCCGCCCTTCCTCCAGGGAAGCTTCTGCTAGAGAAAAGAAGGAAAAGCCTCCCTTTTTACCAGAGGAACCGTCCTCCTCCTGAGATGATGATGATCCTGTTCCGGACGAGTTGTGATGTCTCTGTTTGTAAGGATCTAATGACTGATGCAGCTGTTATTCCCTGCTGTGGAAACAGTTATTGTGATGAATGTAAGTGTTACTCCCATATTTGTTGATTCAAAACATCACATCTGATCTTCTGTGTAGCATTCGCTACGTATCAAGGTGCCACGCTTAGATCACTGGTCGGCCCGGACCAGGGAAAGAGACAGATAACACACGCAGTGTGAGCGCCAACTTCCGCCTTTTATTGCGCAGTTAATTCCTTTTATACTAACAAGGGGAGGTTGGGTTACAGGTACATCACAAGGCTGCGACTAACCCTCTTAACTTTCCGTGACATCGCGAGATCTTCCGAACGCTGACCCCTACACTTCTGAAAGCAGAAGGAGGAGATAACAAAATAACTTTGTTACCAGTTCTATTTAATATTTAATACGAATTGAATACGAAAGCGCTCTTCTCATATAAAGGGCAAAAGAAAGCCAGGAAGCTTTTCCCCCTTTTTTACGTGTCTAGTTAAATCTTCTTTACATGCAGAAGGACGAGTATGAGAAGAGTGGCTAACTGTGCAGGTGATTACAGTGTTAGGTATTGAATGCGTTTAGTTTGTCCACAGCCCTTTCTCTCATAGAAAATTATATAGCCAACTCTGGGGACTTTTGGTGGTCTGCAACAAAGGGATAGTTAGGCATTTAATCCACATTCTTCTCCACGGGAGAGTTGGTTAAAACCTTCAGAACTCGAACCTACTAATGTTTTTTTGAGACGTGTTTTATTCATTAACCTTGAGGTTGGGGACTTCTCACTGTACTAGATGGTGGGAAAGAGACTAGTTGAAACATCAAGACACAGCCTATGCTACATCTTCAGATGTTACAATAGTGAAATATCAAAACTGTATAGTTATTTGCTACATACTAGAGATTTTTTACACTGTTGAACATTTCTAGCTTCATGCTCTCAATTCAAGACCATATTCACCCATTAATCATATGTGTGCTTTTATAATTGATGAGAACCCCCAAAACTTCCTTAGTTTGGCTAAATACTATTTTGATTATTCTAATTATACAGAGGTATTAGAACAGCATTGCTGGAATCTGAGGAACATACATGCCCAGCGTGGCATCAGATGGATGTTTCGCCTGATGCTTTAATTGCCAACAAGTGCCTACGCGAGGTAACGTGATGACATTTACATAAAGTGCTTGTAAGAAAAGGCTATTTGTAGAAAGCTGAAAGGGAAGAAGATACTAATTTACATCTCCTTAAGCAAGGCGTAATTGAATAAGGCTAAATTTACTTTCCAAATACATTATCTGTTGCTGTCACAGAAGCTTACAACTCTTTAGAGACAACCTGGCAAATTCAGGTCACGCTTTTGTTTGACATGATTGCCTCGCTTTCAAATTCGGCGTTAACACTGAAGTACATTACATACAGTTACTCTGAGTTACCAGTCATTAGTATGAGTGTTTCATGTGATGTGCATGTTGGTTTCATATATCTGTCTGTTGGTTTCTTTTAGGACTGATAGCATTTACAGGAATACACAAGTAATTTTCCTCTGTGAAGGCTTTTGTTTGTAGATCTGCTGAAGTTTCATCTTGCCCTTTTTGTAAATGTTTTTCTGCCTCTAGGCTGTGAACAATTTAAGAAATGGAACTGGCTACACCAAAAGGCTGCGTCAGCAGATTCGGCAGCAACAGCAGCAGCAGCCACTACTGCCACCGCCTCCACCACCACTCATGAGTGTTACACCTCCTGCTGCTCTGGTGACGGCTGCATGACCCTTCTACATCTTCCTCTCTGTTCACCAGCAGTTCGTTGGAAGAGAAGGTAAGCTTTATTTCAACATATGCAGCGATTCTTATATTTCAGTACAGCTTATTTTCCAACTGTCTGCGTTTATTCAGAAGGGCTATGAGGTTCCTGTGTGAAGGCAACAGCATTAGCAAGTCATCTGGGCCCCCAAGGACAATCAATACCCACCACTGGTAAGGAACTGTAACTTTAGAATGTCTTTTAAAAAATTCTCTTCAGATAAACTGAATGGGATTTTTTGCTATTTCCTCTCTCCACTCCAAAAGGTCATCCAGCGAGGACCAGTACACTTTGCTCAGCAGGTGGCAGACCAGGCTGGGAACTGCGAGTGTTGTACAGAAATTCGATGTATTACTAACTTGTAAGCTGTTAAACGAGGCCGTAGCACTTAACTTCTGCAACAGCCGATTTATAAAGAAGTAAGTATGGACAGAGAGTTGTGGAGAATACAAGTGGTCCTTAATTTTTAAATGGCCTAATTTGAATTGGCTTTAACAAAGGGGATCTGTGCTTGCAGTAAAACTATTTAAAATAAAACTCCAGTACCTGATCAAAAAGAGGACTGTGAAAAAGGAACTTTTTTGGAGGAAACCATAATTCCTTATCAGAATTAAAAACAATTAAAGGCTCAGGTGGACAGACACCCTTTTGATTTCTGGCTGAACAGGGCTGTAGAAATTGAATAGAAGTCAGCCTCCAACATTCTTTTTCTAACAACTTAGTTGGCACTGATTGAGCAAATTCTTGGAAGAGTCAACACTGTTATTTTTTGACAATTTTGAGTTTCTTTAGTTTAGTCAGGCCAAATAGCCAAGCTGCTTTCTCTCAGCTGGAGAGAGAGGAGTCTGTTTTATCTATTACTGCAGTGTCAGGTCAGTCCTTCCTTTTGGTATGTATGTGTTAGAGATAGAGTGTAAGGGTGCACTGTGTTTATAAAATCCTAAAGATAAATCAGAACAAAACCCCGGATCCATCCCACAGATTGTCTAAAATCTCCAGGAAGCAAGAAAATAACAGTTCAGGAACAAGAGCAGGCCAAATACATCATTGTGAGGCAAGAGCATACGAAGCGTACGTGGAAGAAGATAAAAGAAGTTTGAGGGAAAATGAGTTAATATCTGTGCTGTACGGGCTGCCAGCGCCTGTGGCTTGTCACTGCTCTCGGGCTACCGACCCAGCTTCAAGGTGGAAAAAAAGTGGCTTTCTCTGAATGCTGGTGTCAGGAACAAGGTGCTTTAACTTGCCCGCAGGTGCCTGCAGGCTTTTATTAGTATGAGTTTGTGTGGTAGGAATGGAAGGTGTAGCTGGTGTTACTTCAGTGAAGGTCATGGGGTTTGGGGGTTTTCTTGCCTGGTTGGATTTGATTGGTTGGTTTGTTTGGTTTGGGTTGTGCTATCAATTTGGGGGGTTCAGGAGCTGATTTCCATTCATTCCTCCTCCCAAGTGGTGAGGGTAGAAAAGGCTGGAGTGATAAATTTCTACCCGGCTGGAGGCAAGCTGACCGCATGAGTCGGAGAGACGCATTCACAGTGGAGGCTCATACACCACCCTGATGGCTGAAGGCAACTCCCTGAACTGTAACAGTGTGAACTTACCTGTTGTCTCTCGGAGTATGCAGGAGAAATGGCTTGCAGCTTTGTGAAGCTATAAACAAGTGTCAAAACTTGCAACAAATGAGTTTAACTTCTTGTATAAAATTAGGATCTCTTGGAACAGAAGTATGTTGGAGCTGTTCGCTATGGTGGACAAATCATAGCAAGAGTTGGCAAAATATTAAACTGCCAGAGACTGGCAGACACAGTCATAAGAATAAAAAAATATAATTTTGTTGTGGACATCAACTGCAGGATCCCAGGAGGCCCAGTGGCTCAGCCAGGAAATCCAATCAGTAACAGAATATCAGCACCTACAATGATAGAGTCAGAAAGCACTGACAAAACCATAAAGGCAAGAATAGGCATGATTTTGCTCCCCTTTCTTCAGGAAATACAGTTGTAAAGGAATTGTTTATAGCCCAGAGGAGAGAACTAGCACTGGCATTGACTATGAGATTGCTTTGGCGCCTTACCAACGTGGGTAATAGCCTGCTTAGAGACCTGTAAGTTTACAGAGGTTTACAGAGCCCCTTTGCTACGCAACAGGGCTCGACAGGGAGCCCCCGGATAGCTACAATAGAGTTATTTCCAAACTCTGCACAGCATCATCCCTCCTTGTCCCTTCCAAGCAACCCAAGTTTGCAGGCAAAACACGCTCCCTTGGGCAGAGCAACATAGCTGCCTGGTACTGTGTTGCTTCCAGGACTGAAGTCACTCTTTCTGCAAAACACCATGCCGAGCTGTCTGGTTTTACCAGTTTGCACCTAAGACATCCCAGACGGCTTTGCTATCTAGTGGGCTGTGCGTGGAAAAAAAATATGAAGGCACCAGGCTAGAGCCCTTCTGTATAGTGACCAGATGTATTTGTCTTCCCTTTTTTGAATTTTTTTTCCCTTCTAACTTACCTCAGGTGAAATTTGGCCTTTTAAAAAAGTGCCAATATCTTAGAGTCTAAAGCGACTTGGAACAAATCCTTGCTGTGTATTTGGGATTCAGATAATACAAGGCAGTGTGAGGATTGCCAACTGACATAGACAAAAAAGTGAGACTTCATTTGCGTCTTTATTTAGGTAGCAGGTTAAATAGGTCAGAATTGGGACTTTCATGACCTTGCCAGGGTGTCCGCTTACCCTTGAGCAAACAGAACTTCAATAAATACAAAAACAAAAACTGCAAAATTGGGAACGGCATTCTCCTCCTGACATACTTTTTTTCCAGAAGGCAGGTGCATGCTTCCTTTCTGGGGCCATCTTTGTGTATCATAGAAATAGTTCATATACTTAGACCAGTCTTCAGAGTTTTGAAAGGTGGACAGAAGGGCCAAACAAACACCTAGGATTCTTGACCTTCCTGGATTTTTTCAGTTGTTGATAACCAAAAGCTCTTTTTCTCTCCTCCTCCTTTTCTCTTCTGGTATGCTTTCACTCTCCTCTCCACAGGCCTGTTTTCTCTTTCTGTTTCTTCGGTTTTCATTTTCCTTGGAAGACCCTGCAAGCCTTTATATTCCACAGTGTGATTAGACAGGTAAAGCCACGATCCACTGGAGTCAGTTCTTACTTTAACCAAAGAAAGCTCATTTTACCTTTTTTCCTCTGAAACACTTTTCAGTTCTTCTGGACATACCAGGAATTCTGCTGTGCTCTCTGGGGTTATTGGAGGCAAAGGTACAGGCACCTGAACCAGAAATGTTGAACTTAACAGGTAGCAAGACGCCTGGAGTAGTCAGGTACTTTTTTCCAAATTGCTAACTTAGCTCTTAAAATAAGATCCCTTTGGTTGGTTTGCATTATCCACGTTTTGCACAGTCCCCTGTCCCAAAACAGACTTCCTGAAGCTCTGATGAAGTAGGATCTTAGCCAAACTCCTCTGAAGTTGACAACTACACCCATGACTGCTCAGCTGAGCAAATTCTAACAAAGAGGATTGTCTCACAAAGTGCGATGGCAAACCTGCACTGCACTTAGCCTTAATTTTCACAGAGCTGCAGACTGACGACCTTGCTGTCCCTTTCAGAGGATTTTAGACTGTAGCAAGAATGACGTCCTTTCTTCAAAGCTTGCTTTCAAACACAGTTTTCACACGGGTGTATGACACAGTTAATTTGTGAGGGCCATTCAGCTGGGAGCCTGCAATCCCGCTCGGGGCTCACAGGGGCTGCAGCAGCCGCCGCACATTCGAGCCCTGGCATCCTGATGTGCAGAAGGAGCTGACGGGCTGCTCCTTGCAGGCTGGGGCACCACAGACTGAGGGGCCTCTGAGGGTAGGATAGAGCTCAGAGAAATGCTGGGAAAGGAGAGCAAGAAAAGGCTTGCCAATTTCTTTCTGCTGGGGTTTCTTGGCCCTCCCAAGACATAGTTCTGCTGCTATTCATTTGGCAGCAATACCAACTTCTGAGGTGGGAGCCTTTTCTTTTGAAATCTGCCTTTTTGTATTTGTCTTCTAGTAGGTATTTAGTTTGATTAAGTACATGCCTAATGCAGATTTGAAACAACCTTTCTGGTTCTTCTTATGCATCGTTCTAGAGTGAACCCCCCCCCCCCCACCACCCAAGAGATCTAATGCCTGGAAGAGGCACAGCAGCTACTTGGACCTGTCAGAAACTACTCTCATACATGAGAAACGTCACAGCGTTTGTCGACCTGACATACCTCTCCTGTTTCCGATTCCACTGCCATATCTACACCTGCTTCTTTGGGGAGGACAAGCAGAGACGGTGGTGTGTCCAGGAAGGCTTTTGACTGGTCCTCTGTGTCTGCTTCACCTGCAGGGCCACTTTGGTCTTCCAAAGGCAGCTCTGGAAAGCAAAAGCACGTGCAGCGATGTAACTTCTTGGAAGTGGACAACAGGTAAAGCAAAACCCAGCCAAAGCCTTACACCAGCTGTCTTCTTGGCCCTCTGATGCCCTGTTCTCTGTCACGTCTCCTCCATTGAATGGAAACGATTTGCAAAAGGACATCTCTGTCAGCAGGTTTCTGAACTCAGAGCTTCAGCTCATCTTGCAGAGCAAAGTGTTCCTGCCCCGATAGACAGTGTCCAAACAGAGGTGATGGGAGAAGCAGGGCTTAAAAGACAGAACTCAATGCCCAGCCCTGCTAGAAATGATGCTGAGGTAGGAGCAGCATTCGCAAAGCATCTCCCTGATGCAAGTGCACGTAGAAGGGCAGATGCTGAACGTCAGCAGTGATGTTTACTGTATGAATACCATCACTCTGGTCACGTGGGAAGCCTAACAATAGGAAAGCACTGCTGTCAAGTCTTGAGTGCTCGCAGCTCCCTCCATTTGCACAGGTGTCCACCAGGAGCACAGTATGGAACAGGAACACAAGTCCCCACCATGTGACAGCCCTCGGTTCCTCCTCATACCTGTGGCTCTGTCCGTGGGTGCTGGTGACTCCCTGGCTGACGGACAGGAGCGGCCATCCATCTCCTCCCCAAAGATGTCACTGAAGTTTTCAATCATAAACAGCAGCAGCACGTTCACCTGCACACATCAAAGCCTTGGTCTCAACCCAGGTGCCTGAAAACGTATCGCACAGCCTTTCCCACTGCTGACCCTTGCCTCTGTGCAGACGGCTGTTGCTGTGGGGCTGCTCTTGCAGGCAGCCACCCCACCAGCATTTGTTGGGGAGAGGAGGCAGCCAGGGACCTCTGAGCAGCCAAGTTCTGATGGGCTGGCAAGGCTGCAGCCGGCTGCTCGATCCAGCGTACCTTCTCAGTCACCGCCAGCATGGCCTGGAGCGGGAGCAGGTCCTCATTAGGTGGGCTCAGGAGGTTTGGCCCAAGGCAGATGGCCAGGTTGCTGGTGGTCATTCTGCTGGTGGAGGCGTTGTGGCCGATGTTCTGGAGGAGGGCCAGCAGCTGCTTGAGGAGGAGGAGGTTGGCTCCAGGCAACTTCTCGGCCACCCTGAGGGAACAGGAACTCAACGTTAATAGAGCAGATGTTGCCCACAGCCATCCCCGAAGCTTGCCCAAGGCAGGTGGGAGCCAGTGGGTGAGTTGCACAGATTTCCAGGTGCTCTCAGCCAGCGGTCAGTGCTCCCGTGCCTCAGGAAGGAAGCACGGCGTTCCTTCCCAGCTCCTGATTTCCCCCAAGCCCAGGCAAGGGAAGGCTCCCTGTCCATGCCCTTTCCCCCGAAATCTAAGCCCACCGCAGCAAAAGCAAGCTGTCAGAAGACACAGCTTTTTAAGGAGACCGTCCCTTTGCAGGCAAGTCCCAGGCCTCTACCAGTCCCTCCTCAACAGGCAGGCTGCTGCCCACACTTACGCTTTCAGCTCTTCAATCTTCTCCTCCTTGCCGCTCTTCTGCATCGCCGCCATCCAGTCCTCGTAGAGGTCCGTCACGAGGAGCTTGGCGGGGATGCTTCGGAGGAAGTCCTGCAATGCCAGGGGCTCCAGGTGAGCCTCTGAACACTCCAGGCCAGCCAGGAGCTCTTCCAGCTGCAGGTCAGAAGCGCTCACCTTCAAGATGACGGCCAGCAGCAGCGCAGGCTGGCTGCCCAGGTCGACGTCGGCGCCGTGGTCCATGGCCTCTCGCAGCTCCCGAAATTCCGTTCCGCTGGCAGCTCTTCGGAATATCCCTTCCGTCGATGGTCCTTCCCGGTGCAGGACAGCCAGCAGCTCCTGCAGGAGGGGCAGGAGGACAGTTGCTTGGCTGAGAAGCTGCCTTCCAACAGCAGTGACCAAAGCGCTGCCCCAGATCCTGCTCCTTGCCCCCCAAAGCATCGTCTGGGGGTGAAGAGCCCAATCCCCCATCCCCGGAGCTCCTGGGGACAGCCACGTCCCCTCTGGAGCAGCGGGAGGGAGGGCTGGGGACCCCCTGCCCAGGCTGGCTTACCTGGATGGGCCGGGGCAGGGAGCCGTCCTCCCCGCAGAGGGCTGCCAGGGGCTGTCCAAAAAGCGCCCTGCTACAGCCGGAGCCCGCCTGCCCTGGCGCCTGGGCAGCGGCCGGGGTCCTCCGCAGAGCAAAGGGCCAGGGCAGCCCCATCCTCCTCCTGCTCCTCCTGCTGTTTCCTCCTGCTGCAAAGGAAAACAGAGCAAGATCCCGTCAATGGAGACTGCCAGGCCACTGCTCCCGGAGCCTGCCCTGCCTGCAGCGCGGTGCTGAGCAGTGAGGACGGGCAGGGAGCCAGCAGCTGGAACCGCGGCTCCAGCTCAGCGGCTCCATCTCGCAGGCTCCTGAGAGCCAGCGTGCCACCGGGACAGCCTGTCCCAGCCCTCGCCCTGCCCTCCTCCAAGCCGTGGGCAGCAGCAGAGGCTCCGTGTCCCCGCAGAACCACGTCCAGCGGCCGCTGCCCAGCGGGTGTCTGTGCTCGTCCAGGTGATGTCCTGCCTTGGGGTGCCGCACCTGCATGGCGACACTCAAGGGACAAGTGAGCACAGCTCAACCATTTGCAGGAGGTTGCCTTCCTTTCCAAAACTCACCTGGTGAGCGGCAAAGTCCACCTCCCTTGTTCCCAGACGGGGCTCTCGGTGGCCCTTGCTTGGGATGATCCTGCAAAAATGAGATTGCGCTTAGAGAGCATCCCCGCAGCAGAAAGGGCCACCGGCAAGCTGCCGCCCGGCACCAGCAGCCTGAGCGCAGCAGAGCTGGGACCCTGTGCCCTGTGGGGCTCTCTGCCCTGCATGGCAGGATTCCCCCCAGTGCCACCAGTGAGGATGTGCTGGCATTCCTGGTGGCTCCCCAACCCTCTCCACTCCCCGAGTGGCACCATGAGACCCTCCCCACAACCTCTCCCCACTTGCCGCACGTGCCGGCACAGCCAGAGGTGGGCGAAAGGCAGCCGTTCTCACCTCTGTCTGGCCCTCGATCAGCCTCTCCAGGCTCCCGGCGCTGAATGTCCTCCACTGGGCAAGAGAGAAGGAGCGGAGGAAGGTGAGTAGCGATGCCTCTGCCGCTCGCTCGGCTGGAGGACCAGGGCTCGGGGACAGAGCCCAGATCGGGGAGACACTCACGGCGTGGCGGCGGCTCAGCTGCTTCTCCAGGGGTTTGAGGGAGGGGAGATGGGTCACCCGGGCTTGCTTTGCTCCTTCTGGTGTCCTGCGGACCAGGAAGGGACAGGGAGAGAGCTGGCTGAGCCCCGAGCTGCCCCTTCTCTCCTGTCAGGCAGCTCTCCCCGAGAGCTCCTGGCAGCTGCGAGGGCACCTCTCCCCAGCTGGGGAGCTGTGTTCTCCCATCAGGCTGCGCCTGGAGCATCCCCCTTTGGCTTACCCCAGCAGCGTGCCCACCCACAGCTCCTTCAGCGCCTGGGAGCTGCAGAAAGAGAGGAGAACCAGCGTCAGGCCCCGCTGCTTCAAAGCCCGTGGGCAGAGGCGTGTTTGTGTGTAGCCCTGCGCTGTGGGGAAGGACACAGGGGCAGGACGAAGAAGCCCCGTGGGGCAGGACAGGGACTCTGCCCAAGCCCTGGCTCCCTGTGTCCTGCCAGAGCAGGACTTTTGCCCTTCTCTTCTGGGCACGGTTGGGAACCTCTCCCACCCAGCCATGGGATGTGGCACCACGACTCACCCAAAGGCGACAACGCATGAGCCGGTGGGCCAGACGAGGATGAGGATGTCCTCGTCGCCGCCTTCCTCCTCCTCTTTTTCCTCCCCTGCTGCCTCCTTTCTGCTGCTCAGCACCCACAGCTGGTCCAGGGCCAGGCGGAGCTGTGGGCGCAGGCTGGTGCCGCGTCTGCAGAGAGCAGAGAGGAGAGGCAGGCGGTGAGCTGGGGGTGTCCTCCTCGGGGTCCCCCCGGGCAGAGCCCTGTCCCCCACCTGCCCTTGGGACAGACATCGATGGGCGCATCCAGCACCAAGGTGCCGGGGCCTGGGGCTGGTGCCGGGGTGTCCCGGGGCTGGGGCCAGGGCCAGGGCTGGGGGAAAGGCAGCTGGGCTCTGAGGGTCTTACTGCAACTTGGCGATCACCAGTTCCTCCTGGAGGAGGAGAAGGCGTCTCTCGCTCCTCTTGCGGCCCCGGGTGAGCCGCACGTCTGCGCTCAGCACCGCCTCGGCGTCGGCGAGAGCCTCCCTGCAGAGCAGAGAGCAGCGGGCATGAGAAAGGCCGCTGCCACCGCAGGTCCCGGCCGTGCCCCCGAGGCACAGGGAGAGCTCACCTGGAGCCGCAGCAGCAGTTGGCCTGGCCCATCCTGCCCGGGAGAGGAGGACCCTCGCCGTGGACCGAGGACGCGGGCCAGTCGGCGACAGCGGGGATGGGAGGCGAGGTGCCGGTGCCGGTTCGGTGCCGCTCGGTCAGATCCTGCCTCCTCCCAGCGCTTCTGCGTGCCAGCACAGCTCCGTGCTGCTGTCTCTGGCGGCCGTGGGCTCCAACTGACGAACATTCCGAGCCCAGCGACCAACATTCTAAGCCCAACGACCAACATTCTAAGCCCAACGGAAAGTGGGAGGGGCACTGGGGGGAGAGTTCTTTCCAATGTGGCCGTCTCTGCCTGGCACTGGGGAGCCCAGGGCTCGACAGAGCAGAGGGGAAGGGCTTGGGACTTCTGCGGTCTTTCTTGCTAGGACCTTCATGCCCCAGAACTGTGCATTTCCCTAAGCCACTGTGTCTTAGTCCCAAGTGTGTGGCTATCCCTGGATTCCCCTTGCTTGTCTATGTAGCACCCTTTCCATTCCCGCCCTTCATGCACATCTCCCTGTGCCACTGCGATGAGGATTAGAATTGTGTGGGTTTTCTCTAGCCAAAGCAGTGGTCAAATTGGGGAGGCTCTCTCTTGGCATGGGACAGTGAGAAAGAAGATGACCATGCTGATAGGGTGCAGATACAGTTTCCAACTTGGTAACGGTAACTTGGTGTTTTGTGCTTTCTGCATTGCTCTATGTGCCTCAACACTTCACACTGCAAGAGGAAGGGAATGTCATGGTCTGGACCCAGACACCAATATGGACCTCCCTCCCCACGAGAGGGAGAGTCTGTGCAGCATCACACTTTTGCTCTGCCCTCATTAAGACGAAAACCACTTTCACCCTAGACGATTCGTCCCTGAGAAAGACAGCTCTCAGACCATGCAACACTAGCTGGGACAAACATCCTCTCCTGGATAGTGGCATTAAGATAGGCTGTGTATTTTGAACCGTCTGAAGGTCATTGAAGAATGGCCTTGTGAGAAGGTAATCTTGGTGAAGCTGTCGACGGGGCTTCTACGGACATGGGCTCACACACTAACAGACATAGCCATGTGCCATTTATTCTCTTGATCAGCTAAAATATATGATCCATTCGTGAATTGATCTCTTCCTGAATAAACCTCAAACTTCTAAAACAATGACCTAACCAGCTTGAAAAGGCCCCAGGACAGAAATTGAAGCCGTAGTCTTAATGGTCACTTTACTGAAGAGAGATAATGACTTTACAACCTCACTCTGGTTATAATCACAGGATTTATCTCTGCTGCTGCTGCTGCTTTCTCCTCTGAGGCTGGGATTTTGTTAGAGCTATTTTAGACCAGGTCCATGTGATGCAATGCTGACTCTGGTCAGGACTATTCCATGCTCCTGTCTAGAGGCTGCTGCTCACTGTTTGGAGGGAGGAAGGGAGCCTAAAACTTCCTATTTTATCACAAAACTGTCTTTTTATTGGTAGCCCAAAATATTATTGTTTTATGATCTTCTCCAAATAGAAAAATCCCTTACATAAGTCATTTCACCTGCAGCTGGTACCACTTTCACAGCCCTCTCGATCCTCTTCTGTGAGTGCATTACAGGTACAAGCACGTGGCCATCCCGTGGGGTAGCATGTGAGCAGACAACAGAGGCCTGAAGTCTTTGAAGTGGTTTGTTGGCAGGCAAAACAAGCAGGAGAGGCTTTCCAAGCGCTCATGGTGCTGCAGTCAGAAAAGCGTGTCAAGAAAATGTGTGGAGATGAGCTGCACGGTGAGTGTGGGGCTGCCTGTTCCCGTCATACCCAGAAAAGTTACTGTAATTTGTGGTTCTCCTATTCTGGGCCAGCGGGATGAAGCTGGGGCATAACCTTGAGAACTTAACTGGTCGGGAACACAGAGGAAGCAGTCAAGCACAGAATCTAAGAGAAGTGTAGTCCTGAGCATGTCCTTTATCAAGGTGCCTTGAAGACATTCTCATAGTACAGCACACAAAAAAAGAATTGGGCAGCACATGGAAGAAGACTCAGAAGAATGCCAATACTACTGCAACTTACCATAAGAAAAGTTGCAATTTCAGCATTTCTTTCTGTTCTCTGTTCATTCTAGCACTGTTCAAGACAATCTGGAATGTCCAAGAAGTGACTGTGTCTGGTCCCGCAGTTAGATGAAATCTCCCAGCTGTAAAAACAGCTGCTGCTGCCTATTTATCACACAAAAACATGATTTCTTGATGGTAAGTCTAGTTCCATGTTGCTCTTTGCCAATGTCAGCAGATGTTGGTGTTAATATATACAGCATCAGGGGCAACAGAAGGAATCACTGTGGCAGCTGTATTTTTTCCTCTGCAATGAAGGGCATTCCTGCCTTTTATTTGGACTTTGTCTTCAGAAGTAGAAGCAATGCACTACAGTGTACAGGTTAACATCACTTCAGTAGTCTTTTGTGAGTAAATAACAGTCCCATAAGCTCTAACGACATGAGAAATGTGGGATGTGAACTAAATACGATAAACTACTGAGTACAATTTTTTTTGGTAAAGTACTTACACATCCATGAAGGAAAAAAACAAAATGAAAACACAATGTTTTGGGATACAATTGACATTTTCCAGCAGGAAAAATTCACTGTGTGCAGCAGAGTTCCTGCTAGGATAGCAACAGTGCACACTGCGGTTACTCTTTGGACAGTTCATGCTAGCTCATCCTACAGAATGGCCGTCTTGCCAGGATGATTCTGAGTAAGAAGTTTTACTGCCTGCATGCTCTGTTAAGTTAGCCCATATCTGGGTTTTTTTTGTTTGTTTTGGTTTTTTTTCTTGATGTTTGCTTGCAGTTGTGTTGCATTACAAGTTACAGGAGCCTTACATTGAAGGGAAAGAAAAACAATGTTAATGTATGAAGCCCTTTTTGTTACTCTAGTGAGCACTTACTTATGCCACTAATCCCATGAAGTTGCTTGCATAATTATGCAGCCAAGTTAGAAGTTACCCACATGAGTCAATTTACTCATGAAGGTACGTCATTGCTAAGGACGATGTTGTTGTTCCAAACAAGGCAATACAGTTTGCTTTCTCTCTCAGCACCTGCTCCTCAATAAATAGAAGAGGGCTGATCTGGAGTGAGAATTGCAATACAAACACCCAACTACCTGGAGTTTTGTTCTGCAGAACTAATGTTAAAATCGGGACTCATTCTAATTGGGGTCTGTCAAACAAATAGAAATATAAGCCTTGCTTTTGTAAGACAAACATGAAAGAGGTTGATTATCAGGCCCGATTTCCCTTAGATAGTTCACTGCATCCCAGGTTACATACATCTTTTCACTTAGAAGTCTGGAGGTGAAGTGAATGCTGCGTGTGCTTTTTTGTTTATTTATTTTTAGTTCTGTACAACACAATCATCTCATGTGGAACCTTGCAGATGGCTTTGCAATAGATTGTAGTGGGTATATACCCCCTTACTCTAGTCTCACTTCTAGATTTCAAATTAATTGTTCTTTTGTATTAAGAAGGAGAAAGCTTGTTCAAATACCAACTGCAATTGCCAGGAAACTGGCAGGCAGGCCTGTTGCTTTCTTTGGAGGAAAAAAAAGCAGCTAATTCTTGTATTCACAGGCAAAACATTCATAGCTTTTTAGTAGGTGATTTTTAAACTATAAAGACGTTAGAATTAGGTGAACACATCTTTGTTTTAATGTGCCTCACTCAATACTTTGTATTGTTATGTGTGAGGGATACATTTTTCATGGTCAAATTTCAGCTATGTTGCATGTAAATATAGCAGCATTTGTAAAAGCTGAGAAACACAGCATGTTCAAAGTTTCGTACAGATATGTGATGGTAACCTACCTTAATTGTCATTTTAATCAATAAGTACATCCTCACATATCATTCCTGAAGCAAGTGAAGTGAGGTGACAGTTAAATAACTCAGACAATTAGACATGAAACACTGTGAAGTTTTCAGGTGGCTGCTTTTGTTTCATAAACCAAAATATCAGAAATCCATATATCCAGTCAACAAGATTTGATATAGTAGTTATTTATAGTTTATAAAGGGAAAATGGGGTTTATATGGAATATACACTTTAAGTGAATTCAAGGCACAAAAAGTTTAAAAAAAATTAGCAGAGGAGCTATAGGTATGTTACCGATGGATAAACAGAAAGAACATACATAGGTTTTTCCCCTTCATTTCTGAAGGAAGAAAACAGCTACAGTGCAAAGAAGGATGCACCGAACTAACTTACAACCAAGGGAATGTGGAATAAAGCAGCAGGAAAAAAACGGCTTTGTGAGACAGGGTTAGCAATCATCTTAAATGCCTAAGTATTTGTATGTGCTCCCTACTTTTTGTGGGTAATCGCTCATAGTGTAATAGTGTGTGTTCAAAATTCTATTCATCTTGTACTTGCATTTCACATTTTAAAAATTCATAAGCAAGAAGTTTTTTATTGTTCTCCTGCAGTAGAGATGAAATCCAGAGGCTTACAAAAGTCAGGAATCTCAGCAGGAAAGAAGAAAAAGATCATTTGGTTGTAATCTTTAAAACTAGAGTTATTCACTAAAGCCTTTTTATAAGACAAGCATCTAGAACACTTCTGTTTCACGGGAAAATAATAAAATCGGTAGAGGAATGGAAGTCTTTCAAGAAGGAAAGAAAAAAGGTGGTGCTGATGTTACCCAGCAAAAATTGTGATTTCTATCTTGGATCTTGTGGTGTTTGGTAGGGTGTTTTAGTCCTGGTTTTTGTATTGCTCAAAGTCTGTGAAAAAGCTATCATCTTATCTTGAGATACAGGCTGAAAATATATTGGCTATTGTAAAATCTCTCTTACCTCATTACATGTGGGATTGGGGGTATGGGTCTGATTTGCATTTCATGAATGTTTGGGGTTCTTTGTGTCAGGACAATATCTCACAAGGCCTTTCATGCTGAGTGCAGAAGGGAACCTGACTCACAGGTTCCTGCCCCACGGGGCTTCTTCGTCCTGCCCCTTTGTCCTTCCCCTCCTCCTTGTCCTCATCCTCGTCCTCGTCCTCGTCCTCGTCCTCCCCCAGGCAGGCGGCCATGGGACCTGCGGGGCCGGGGCCGGGCCGGGGATGGTGTCCCTGCAGGGTCAGGCAGCAGGAAGGCGCGCCCCGGGGCATGCTGGGAGCTGTAGTCCTGGGGCACGGGGCTGCCGGGGGCCCTGGTGGTTCCCGGGGCATGCTGGGAGCTGTAGTCCTGGGGCACGGGGCTGCCGGGCAGCCATGTTGGTCTCTGCAGTCTCTGCTCCAGCTGCGGCCCGGCTGAGGTGAGGGCTGGGGCTGCCCGTGAGGCGAGCGAGGCCCTTGGGCGGGCGTGGGGGTGTCTCCTGCCTGCTGGCTGCCCGGGGGGGGCTCCAAGGTGGAGCCGGGCCCGGCTGAGGGAAGGAGAAAAGGGGCAGGGGGAGGGGGGTCGCAGTCCTGGGTTTGCGGGTTTCACGCAGACTCCCTCTTCAGAAAACACAGCCTCTGTGTGGGTCAGCGGTCCCTGCAGAGCTTTATTATTTGTAGCCGTTTTTATGAATACACAGCGGGCTCACACGGTGCTGTGCATCTTGTAAAGTGAATCGCTGGATTCAGCATGGCCCGGGAACCACCAGGGCCCCCGGCAGCCCTGTGCCCCAGGACTACAGCTCCCAGCATGCCCCGGGGCGCTCCTTCCTGCTGCCTGACCCTGCAGGGACACCATCCCCGGCCCGGCCCCGCCCCCCACAGGCCCCATGGCCGCCTGCCCGGGGGAGGACGAGGACGAGGACAAGGACGAGGAGGAGGAGGAGAAGAAGAACTGACGTGCGGAAAACAGACTCCACAGTCAGTGAGATTGTAAAGTAGGTATGTTTATTCAGCGCTGGGCAGCACGGGGGGTAGTCCCGCCAAAGTCGTGCGCGCCGTCGGGCCTAATTGTGCAGGTTAAGTGCATGTTCTACATAGGTATTCATTAGATTTCCGAGAAATGTTATACGTATTCATTAGTTTTCTGGGAAGCTATTAGCATATGCAAATGTCTTTTACGCAGGTGCATTGAAGGTCTCTGGTGGTCTTCCATAGTCTTGTCCGCTATTTGACCCTCCTGAGGTGATTCTGCGCAGTATGGTCTTTTACATATTTTGATACATCAGTGCTCGTTAGTGCTCTTATTATCTAAGTTCTCATTAGTGGTGTAAAACCATATGGTTAGTTTAAGCTAAATTATCTACAAGGACGAGAACAAAGGCAGGAGTTCTTCTCTTTTCTGGCCCTATCTATTCAAGCAAGGTCTCTACTTGTGCCTTCTTAACAAGATCGTAAATACATCAAACATTTAATTAAGTTTTGTGATTGTTCATGGTTCCTTCTTGCTCATCACTCCCAAGTAGCAGTCTCTGACAGGCTTAATCCTTGATGAACACCAGTCTTTGGTATGTAAAGTTACAGAGAGACAATCATTAAGCAATTAGCAGTTCATTCTCTATGTTAGAAGAAAGAGAGAAAGAGAGAAAGAGAAAGAGGAGGAGAAGGGGGGACAGAGCGGTGGACAGAGGTGGAACAGGGAGCAGGAGAGAGGGACGGAGGGGAAGGGTGAGAGGAGAAAGGCACGGAAGAGAGAAAGAAAGGGAGAGGCAGGGACAGAGAGCAAGGGAAGGACAGGAAACAGCCCAGAGAGCCTGAGAAACAGAGGGATGCGGATCAGGACAAGGAGGGGGAGAAGGACAGAACAGCCGTGGTCTCCAGGATGAAGATGGCGGAGGAGCAGAAGGGGGTGGGGAGCAGGACGGAGGCCCAGCGAGAAGAGAGAAGGCCCAGCCAGCTGAGCAGGGGATACAGGCAGGAACGAGGAGACAGGCTGCAGGAGAGAGAGGAATGAGGAAATACAGACAGGGAGTGAGACAGAGAAAGAAAGAGAAAGAAGAAAATAGTGGAGAAAGGGAGGAAATAAAAAGTGGGGGCAGGGAGCCAGACAGAGCGTGATGGGAGAGACCAAAAATAGCAATTCTGGGCAACTGCCCCCGTTTCTTGAGCACTCCCCAGGAACTGCATTACCGGGAGCCTCGAGGAACGTGCTGCCTGCCAAAGCCCTGTCCTGGTCCCAGTCCTGTGCCCTAATATTGGTGATGAGCATTGCCTTGCATAGTGGCCAGGACTAAGGGCAAAACAGGACAGCTGGGGGGGGGAAGGGGGAAATTCACCCGGCTGGTTTTGGGTTGGGTTTTTTTTGCTTGATGTTTTTGCTTTTAGAAAGAATACTATTTAAGCTCTAAATACAAACTGCAAGGAAAAAGGAACCAGGCGTACCAGTCTGGACACATTTAAAGCCTGAACCCATTCAACAGCTGCACCAACCACCACTCGCTCCTGCTGCACACACTCCACCGCCTGCCTGCAAGTACAGGCAGCCGCCCTGTTTCTGGAGTGTTCCCCAGGCACGGCAGCACCAGGTGGCTCAAAAAAACATGCTGCCTGCAAAAACTTGAGCACAGCTGAATTCTGGTCAATTTTTCCTCTTTTTAGGCTGGGTTAAAGACTCACCCATTGGGAGGTGGCTCAGGACCATGCCGGGGCCAGTGGCACTGCTTCCTGCTGGGCCCCACCACCAGCTGCTGGCTGCCCTGGGCTTCCCCCTGTTCTCTCCAGCTCTGCTTTCTGCCAGCACTGGGGGCACCCCAGAACAGCCTGCCTGCTCCCCACAGCCCCACTGCCGTCCACGTCTGCAGCTCATGCATGGTGTCCACATGCCGCAGCTGATGTAGGGGGTGGCAGGTTTCTCTTGTGGCAGCCTGGGAATGGGGGCAAAGCAAACCCCATCCCTCCCTTTTGATCTTTGTCCCCAGGGAGACCCAGTGGAGATGTACCGTGCGCTGGAGAGCATTCTTCAGGGAGGTGAGAGCCGATTGCAGAGCAGCGCTGAGAGCTGCCTGACAGCAAAGGCGCCCGGTGGCCACAGAGGAGCCCAGGTGAGCTGGTTCTCTCGGAGGCCAGCAAAGCAGCCTTCCTCTGCCCCTGGTTTTGTGAGATACGGAGCAGTGCAGAGATGTTTCTCAGGCATCCAGGCCTGAGGAGGGTTTCCCAGTGCCCCCGTGAGAGATCGTGGTCCCAGGCAGCATCTCCCCCTAGAGCCGAGGCCGTATCTAGCCCCCTGGAGCTGGGTACGGCTGCCTTGAGGGGTCTCGCAGGGAGGACATGGTCATCTGCCTGCTGGCTCTGACACAGAAATGATGAGCTGAAGCCCCGTGGCCATGGTTGGCCAGTTCAGCGTCTCCGAGTGCCTTTCTCCCATGGAGCGTTTAAGCCAGGCACTTTTTTGGAGTGTGATGGATGATGTGAAGGTGGATGCTGGTGATGTCCTGGTGGCTCTGTCCCACTCCCACTTCAAAGTTGTGATGTCTGAGATCTGGGGCCACCTGCAGGCTCTGGCGGAGATGTCCAGGGAGTTTGTGTTCCGTTTGTGATATCTTAGGGCTACAATGAACTCGGGTTATGGTATGCTAGCATTGCAGTGTGCTAGGGCTATGGGATGGCAGGATTACAGGATGTCAGAGTTCAGGCGAGTTAGGATTAAAGCATGTTACTGTTACGGACTGGCTGTGGGTTTGTTGGCCCTGGGTTCTTGGAGTTATGTTATTTTTGCCTTGTCTTGTGTCCTGGGTGGTCTTTTTTTTTTTTTTTTTTTTTTTTTGAGATTCCTTTTTTATCTTGTTTGCCTTTTCAGGGTTTGGATAGGGGCCTTTGGTTTGTGTATGTTTCTTCTGGCTGTTTTTTTTTACTGTTCTGGTGGTTTGTCTGAAGGAGGCTTTAGGAAATCCCTTCCCAAGTCCAGCTGAAGCTCAAGAGGTTTTCTGCCAGTGGAGTTGCTGTGGCACT
>NW_027439597.1:0-32724 GCF_964188355.1 Buteo buteo
TCCCACAAGGAAGGTGCCAGCCCTGAAAGCTCGTGCTGCTCTTCACTGTCCCCGTGCAGCCTATGCACAGGCACAACAGCATTGGGGATCTGTGCTTGCCCAGGATCGGTACACCTCTCGGTGTCCGTTCTCGGCATAGCATTTTTCTGAAAAGGCAAACGTCCGGCTCCTTGTCCCACAAGGAAGGTGCCAGCCCTGAAAGCTCGTGCTGCTCTTCACTGTCCCCGTGCAGCCTATGCACAGGCACAACAGCATTGGGGATCTGTGCTTGCCCACAGGCGGCACATCTCACGGCGCTCGTTCTCGGCAGAGTCTCTTCCGAAAAGGCAAACGTCCGGCTCCTTGTCCCACAAGGAAGCTGCCAGGCCTGAAAGCTCGTGCTGCTCTTCACTGTCCCCGTGCAGCCTATGCACAGGCACAACAGCATTGGGGATCTGTGCTTGCCCAGGAACTGTACACCTCTCGGTGTCCGTTCTCGGCATAGCATTTTTCTGAAAAGGCAAACGTCCGGCTCCTTGTCCCACAAGGAAGGTGCCAGCCCTGAAAGCTCGTGCTGCTCTTCACTGTCCCCGTGCAGCCTATGCACAGGCACAACAGCACTGGGGATCTGTGCTTGCCCAGGAACTGTACACCTCTCGGTGTCCGTTCTCGGCATAGCATTTTTCTGAAAAGGCAAACGTCCGGCTCCTTGTGCCACAAGGAAGGTGCCAGCCCTGAAAGCTCGTGCTGCTCTTCACTGTCCCCGTGCAGCCTATGCACAGGCACAACAGCATTGGGGATCTGTGCTTGCCCACAGGCGGCACATCTCACGGCGCTCGTTCTCGGCAGAGGCTCTTCCGAAAAGGCAAACGTCCGGCTCCTTGTCCCACAAGGAAGCTGCCAGGCCTGAAAGCTCGTGCTGCTCTTCACTGTCCCCGTGCAGCCTATGCACAGGCACAACAGCATTGGGGATCTGTGCTTGCCCAGGAACTGTACACCTCTCGGTGTCCGTTCTCGGCATAGCATTTTTCTGAAAAGGCAAACGTCCGGCTCCTTGTCCCACAAGGAAGGTGCCAGCCCTGAAAGCTCGTGCTGCTCTTCACTGTCCCTGTGCAGCCTATGCACAGGCACAACAGCATTGGGGATCTGTGCTTGCCCACAGGCGGCACATCTCACGGCGCTCGTTCTCGGCAGAGGCTCTTCCGAAAAGGCAAACGTCCGGCTCCTTGTCCCACAAGGAAGCTGCCAGGCCTGAAAGCTCGTGCTGCTCTTCACTGTCCCCGTGCAGCCTATGCACAGGCACAACAGCATTGGGGATCTGTGCTTGCCCAGGAACTGTACACCTCTCGGTGTCCGTTCTCGGCATAGCATTTTTCTGAAAAGGCAAACGTCCGGCTCCTTGTGCCACAAGGAAGGTGCCAGCCCTGAAAGCTCGTGCTGCTCTTCACTGTCCCCGTGCAGCCTATGCACAGGCACAACAGCATTGGGGATCTGTGCTTGCCCACAGGCGGCACATCTCACGGCGCTCGTTCTCGGCAGAGGCTCTTCCGAAAAGCCAAACGTCCGGCTCCTTGTCCCACAAGGAAGCTGCCAGGCCTGAAAGCTCGTGCTGCTCTTCACTGTCCCCGTGCAGCCTATGCACAGGCACAACAGCATTGGGGATCTGTGCTTGCCCAGGAACTGTACACCTCTCGGTGTCCGTTCTCGGCATAGCATTTTTCTGAAAAGGCAAACGTCCGGCTCCTTGTCCCACAAGGAAGGTGCCAGCCCTGAAAGCTCGTGCTGCTCTTCACTGTCCCCGTGCAGCCTATGCACAGGCACAACAGCATTGGGGATCTGTGCTTGCCCAGGAACTGTACACCTCTCGGTGTCCGTTCTCGGCATAGCATTTTTCTGAAAAGGCAAACGTCCGGCTCCTTGTGCCACAAGGAAGGTGCCAGCCCTGAAAGCTCGTGCTGCTCTTCACTGTCCCCGTGCAGCCTATGCACAGGCACAACAGCATTGGGGATCTGTGCTTGCCCACAGGCGGCACATCTCACGGCGCTCGTTCTCGGCAGAGGCTCTTCCGAAAAGGCAAACGTCCGGCTCCTTGTCCCACAAGGAAGGTGCCAGCCCTGAAAGCTCGTGCTGCTCTTCACTGTCCCCGTGCAGCCTATGCACAGGCACAACAGCATTGGGGATCTGTGCTTGCCCAGAAACTGTACACCTCTCGGTGTCCGTTCTCGGCATAGCATTTTTCTGAAAAGGCAAACGTCCGGCTCCTTGTGCCACAAGGAAGGTGCCAGCCCTGAAAGCTCGTGCTGCTCTTCACTGTCCCCGTGCAGCCTATGCACAGGCACAACAGCATTGGGGATCTGTGCTTGCCCACAGGCGGCACATCTCACGGCGCTCGTTCTCGGCAGAGGCTCTTCCGAAAAGGCAAACGTCCGGCTCCTTGTGCCACAAGGAAGGTGCCAGCCCTGAAAGCTCGTGCTGCTCTTCACTGTCCCCGTGCAGCCTATGCACAGGCACAACAGCATTGGGGATCTGTGCTTGCCCAGGATCGGTACACCTCTCGGTGTCCGTTCTCGGCATAGCATTTTTCTGAAAAGGCAAACGTCCGGCTCCTTGTGCCACAAGGAAGGTGCCAGCCCTGAAAGCTCGTGCTGCTCTTCACTGTCCCCGTGCAGCCTATGCACAGGCACAACAGCATTGGGGATCTGTGCTTGCCCAGGAACTGTACACCTCTCGGTGTCCGTTCTCGGCATAGCATTTTTATGAAAACGCAAACGTCCGGCTCCTTGTCCCACAAGGAAGCTGCCAGGCCTGAAAGCTCGTGCTACTCTTCACTGTCCCCGTGCAGCCTATGCACAGGCACAACAGCATTGGGGATCTGTGCTTGCCCAGGAACTGTACACCTCTCGGTGTCCGTTCTCGGCATAGCATTTTTCTGAAAAGGCAAACGTCCGGCTCCTTGTCCCACAAGGAAGGTGCCAGCCCTGAAAGCTCGTGCTGCTCTTCACTGTCCCCGTGCAGCCTATGCACAGGCACAACAGCATTGGGGATCTGTGCTTGCCCAGGATCTGTACACCTCTCGGTGTCCGTTCTCGGCATAGCATTTTTCTGAAAAGGCAAACGTCCGGCTCCTTGTGCCACAAGGAAGGTGCCAGCCCTGAAAGCTCGTGCTGCTCTTCACTGTCCCCGTGCAGCCTATGCACAGGCACAACAGCATTGGGGATCTGTGCTTGCCCAGAAACTGTACACCTCTCGGTGTCCGTTCTCGGCATAGCATTTTTCTGAAAAGGCAAACGTCCGGCTCCTTGTCCCACAAGGAAGCTGCCAGGCCTGAAAGCTCGTGCTGCTCTTCACTGTCCCCGTGCAGCCTATGCACAGGCACAACAGCATTGGGGATCTGTGCTTGCCCAGGATCGGTACACCTCTCGGTGTCCGTTCTCGGCATAGCATTTTTCTGAAAAGGCAAACGTCCGGCTCCATGTCCCACAAGGAAGGTGCCAGCCCTGAAAGCTCGTGCTGCTCTTCACTGTCCCCGTGCAGCCTATGCACAGGCACAACAGCATTGGGGATCTGTGCTTGCCCAGGAACTGTACACCTCTCGATGTCCGTTCTCGGCATAGCATTTTTCTGAAAAGGCAAACGTCCGGCTCCTTGTCCCACAAGGAAGGTGCCAGCCCTGAAAGCTCGTGCTGCTCTTCACTGTCCCCGTGCAGCCTATGCACAGGCACAACAGCATTGGGGATCTGTGCTTGCCCACAGGCGGCACATCTCACGGCGCTCGTTCTCGGCAGAGGCTCTTCCGAAAAGCCAAACGTCCGGCTCCTTGTCCCACAAGGAAGCTGCCAGGCCTGAAAGCTCGTGCTGCTCTTCACTGTCCCCGTGCAGCCTATGCACAGGCACAACAGCATTGGGGATCTGTGCTTGCCCAGGAACTGTACACCTCTCGGTGTCCGTTCTCGGCATAGCATTTTTCTGAAAAGGCAAACGTCCGGCTCCTTGTCCCACAAGGAAGGTGCCAGCCCTGAAAGCTCGTGCTGCTCTTCACTGTCCCCGTGCAGCCTATGCACAGGCACAACAGCATTGGGGATCTGTGCTTGCCCACAGGCGGCACATCTCACGGCGCTCGTTCTCGGCAGAGGCTCTTCCGAAAAGGCAAACGTCCGGCTCCTTGTCCCACATGGAAGCTGCCAGGCCTGAAAGCTCGTGCTGCTCTTCACTGTCCCCGTGCAGCCTATGCACAGGCACAACAGCATTGGGGATCTGTGCTTGCCCAGGAACTGTACACCTCTCGGTGTCCGTTCTCGGCATAGCATTTTTCTGAAAAGGCAAACGTCCGGCTCCTTGTCCCACAAGGAAGGTGCCAGCCCTGAAAGCTCGTGCTGCTCTTCACTGTCCCCGTGCAGCCTATGCACAGGCACAACAGCATTGGGGATCTGTGCTTGCCCAGGAACTGTACACCTCTCGGTGTCCGTTCTCGGCATAGCATTTTTCTGAAAAGGCAAACGTCCGGCTCCTTGTCCCACAAGGAAGGTGCCAGCCCTGAAAGCTCGTGCTGCTCTTCACTGTCCCCGTGCAGCCTATGCACAGGCACAACAGCATTGGGGATCTGTGCTTGCCCAGGATCGGTACACCTCTCGGTGTCCGTTCTCGGCATAGCATTTTTCTGAAAAGGCAAACGTCCGGCTCCTTGTGCCACAAGGAAGGTGCCAGCCCTGAAAGCTCGTGCTGCTCTTCACTGTCCCCGTGCAGCCTATGCACAGGCACAACAGCATTGGGGATCTGTGCTTGCCCAGGAACTGTACACCTCTCGGTGTCCGTTCTCGGCATAGCATTTTTATGAAAACGCAAACGTCCGGCTCCTTGTCCCACAAGGAAGCTGCCAGGCCTGAAAGCTCGTGCTGCTCTTCACTGTCCCCGTGCAGCCTATGCACAGGCACAACAGCATTGGGGATCTGTGCTTGCCCAGGATCTGTACACCTCTCGGTGTCCGTTCTCGGCATAGCATTTTTCTGAAAAGGCAAACGTCCGGCTCCTTGTCCCACAAGGAAGGTGCCAGCCCTGAAAGCTCGTGCTGCTCTTCACTGTCCCCGTGCAGCCTATGCACAGGCACAACAGCATTGGGGATCTGTGCTTGCCCAGGATCTGTACACCTCTCGGTGTCCGTTCTCGGCATAGCATTTTTCTGAAAAGGCAAACGTCCGGCTCCTTGTGCCACAAGGAAGGTGCCAGCCCTGAAAGCTCGTGCTGCTCTTCACTGTCCCCGTGCAGCCTATGCACAGGCACAACAGCATTGGGGATCTGTGCTTGCCCAGAAACTGTACACCTCTCGGTGTCCGTTCTCGGCATAGCATTTTTCTGAAAAGGCAAACGTCCGGCTCCTTGTCCCACAAGGAAGGTGCCAGCCCTGAAAGCTCGTGCTGCTCTTCACTGTCCCCGTGCAGCCTATGCACAGGCACAACAGCATTGGGGATCTGTGCTTGCCCAGGATCGGTACACCTCTCGGTGTCCGTTCTCGGCATAGCATTTTTCTGAAAAGGCAAACGTCCGGCTCCATGTCCCACAAGGAAGGTGCCAGCCCTGAAAGCTCGTGCTGCTCTTCACTGTCCCCGTGCAGCCTATGCACAGGCACAACAGCATTGGGGATCTGTGCTTGCCCAGGAACTGTACACCTCTCGATGTCCGTTCTCGGCATAGCATTTTTCTGAAAAGGCAAACGTCCGGCTCCTTGTCCCACAAGGAAGGTGCCAGCCCTGAAAGCTCGTGCTGCTCTTCACTGTCCCCGTGCAGCCTATGCACAGGCACAACAGCATTGGGGATCTGTGCTTGCCCACAGGCGGCACATCTCACGGCGCTCGTTCTCGGCAGAGGCTCTTCCGAAAAGCCAAACGTCCGGCTCCTTGTCCCACAAGGAAGCTGCCAGGCCTGAAAGCTCGTGCTGCTCTTCACTGTCCCCGTGCAGCCTATGCACAGGCACAACAGCATTGGGGATCTGTGCTTGCCCAGGAACTGTACACCTCTCGGTGTCCGTTCTCGGCATAGCATTTTTCTGAAAAGGCAAACGTCCGGCTCCTTGTCCCACAAGGAAGGTGCCAGCCCTGAAAGCTCGTGCTGCTCTTCACTGTCCCCGTGCAGCCTATGCACAGGCACAACAGCATTGGGGATCTGTGCTTGCCCACAAACTGTACACCTCTCGATGTCCGTTCTCGGCATAGCATTTTTCTGAAAAGGCAAACGTCCGGCTCCTTGTCCCACAAGGAAGGTGCCAGCCCTGAAAGCTCGTGCTGCTCTTCACTGTCCCCGTGCAGCCTATGCACAGGCACAACAGCATTGGGGATCTGTGCTTGCCCAGGAACTGTACACCTCTCGGTGTCCGTTCTCGGCATAGCATTTTTCTGAAAAGGCAAACGTCCGGCTCCTTGTCCCACAAGGAAGGTGCCAGCCCTGAAAGCTCGTGCTGCTCTTCACTGTCCCCGTGCAGCCTATGCACAGGCACAACAGCATTGGGGATCTGTGCTTGCCCACAGGCGGCACATCTCACGGCGCTCGTTCTCGGCAGAGGCTCTTCCGAAAAGGCAAACGTCCGGCTCCTTGTCCCACAAGGAAGCTGCCAGGCCTGAAAGCTCGTGCTGCTCTTCACTGTCCCCGTGCAGCCTATGCACAGGCACAACAGCATTGGGGATCTGTGCTTGCCCAGGAACTGTACACCTCTCGGTGTCCGTTCTCGGCATAGCATTTTTCTGAAAAGGCAAACGTCCGGCTCCTTGTCCCACAAGGAAGGTGCCAGCCCTGAAAGCTCGTGCTGCTCTTCACTGTCCCCGTGCAGCCTATGCACAGGCACAACAGCATTGGGGATCTGTGCTTGCCCAGGAACTGTACACCTCTCGGTGTCCGTTCTCGGCATAGCATTTTTCTGAAAAGGCAAACGTCCGGCTCCTTGTCCCACAAGGAAGGTGCCAGCCCTGAAAGCTCGTGCTGCTCTTCACTGTCCCCGTGCAGCCTATGCACAGGCACAACAGCATTGGGGATCTGTGCTTGCCCAGGATCTGTACACCTCTCGGTGTCCGTTCTCGGCATAGCATTTTTCTGAAAAGGCAAACGTCCGGCTCCTTGTCCCACAAGGAAGGTGCCAGCCCTGAAAGCTCGTGCTGCTCTTCACTGTCCCCGTGCAGCCTATGCACAGGCACAACAGCATTGGGGATCTGTGCTTGCCCAGAAACTGTACACCTCTCGGTGTCCGTTCTCGGCATAGCATTTTTCTGAAAAGGCAAACGTCCGGCTCCTTGTCCCACAAGGAAGCTGCCAGGCCTGAAAGCTCGTGCTGCTCTTCACTGTCCCCGTGCAGCCTATGCACAGGCACAACAGCATTGGGGATCTGTGCTTGCCCAGGAACTGTACACCTCTCGGTGTCCGTTCTCGGCATAGCATTTTTCTGAAAAGGCAAACGTCCGGCTCCTTGTCCCACAAGGAAGGTGCCAGCCCTGAAAGCTCGTGCTGCTCTTCACTGTCCCCGTGCAGCCTATGCACAGGCACAACAGCATTGGGGATCTGTGCTTGCCCAGGATCGGTACACCTCTCGGTGTCCGTTCTCGGCATAGCATTTTTCTGAAAAGGCAAACGTCCGGCTCCATGTCCCACAAGGAAGGTGCCAGCCCTGAAAGCTCGTGCTGCTCTTCACTGTCCCCGTGCAGCCTATGCACAGGCACAACAGCATTGGGGATCTGTGCTTGCCCAGGAACTGTACACCTCTCGATGTCCGTTCTCGGCATAGCATTTTTCTGAAAAGGCAAACGTCCGGCTCCTTGTCCCACAAGGAAGGTGCCAGCCCTGAAAGCTCGTGCTGCTCTTCACTGTCCCCGTGCAGCCTATGCACAGGCACAACAGCATTGGGGATCTGTGCTTGCCCACAGGCGGCACATCTCACGGCGCTCGTTCTCGGCAGAGGCTCTTCCGAAAAGCCAAACGTCCGGCTCCTTGTCCCACAAGGAAGCTGCCAGGCCTGAAAGCTCGTGCTGCTCTTCACTGTCCCCGTGCAGCCTATGCACAGGCACAACAGCATTGGGGATCTGTGCTTGCCCAGGATCGGTACACCTCTCGGTGTCCGTTCTCGGCATAGCATTTTTCTGAAAAGGCAAACGTCCGGCTCCTTGTCCCACAAGGAAGGTGCCAGCCCTGAAAGCTCGTGCTGCTCTTCACTGTCCCCGTGCAGCCTATGCACAGGCACAACAGCATTGGGGATCTGTGCTTGCCCACAGGCGGCACATCTCACGGCGCTCGTTCTCGGCAGAGGCTCTTCCGAAAAGGCAAACGTCCGGCTCCTTGTCCCACAAGGAAGCTGCCAGGCCTGAAAGCTCGTGCTGCTCTTCACTGTCCCCGTGCAGCCTATGCACAGGCACAACAGCATTGGGGATCTGTGCTTGCCCAGAAACTGTACACCTCTCGGTGTCCGTTCTCGGCATAGCATTTTTCTGAAAAGGCAAACGTCCGGCTCCTTGTGCCACAAGGAAGGTGCCAGCCCTGAAAGCTCGTGCTGCTCTTCACTGTCCCCGTGCAGCCTATGCACAGGCACAACAGCATTGGGGATCTGTGCTTGCCCACAGGCGGCACATCTCACGGCGCTCGTTCTCGGCAGAGGCTCTTCCGAAAAGGCAAACGTCCGGCTCCTTGTCCCACAAGGAAGCTGCCAGGCCTGAAAGCTCGTGCTGCTCTTCACTGTCCCCGTGCAGCCTATGCACAGGCACAACAGCATTGGGGATCTGTGCTTGCCCAGGAACTGTACACCTCTCGGTGTCCGTTCTCGGCATAGCATTTTTCTGAAAAGGCAAACGTCCGGCTCCATGTCCCACAAGGAAGGTGCCAGCCCTGAAAGCTCGTGCTGCTCTTCACTGTCCCCGTGCAGCCTATGCACAGGCACAACAGCATTGGGGATCTGTGCTTGCCCAGGAACTGTACACCTCTCGATGTCCGTTCTCGGCATAGCATTTTTCTGAAAAGGCAAACGTCCGGCTCCTTGTCCCACAAGGAAGGTGCCAGCCCTGAAAGCTCGTGCTGCTCTTCACTGTCCCCGTGCAGCCTATGCACAGGCACAACAGCATTGGGGATCTGTGCTTGCCCAGGATCTGTACACCTCTCGGTGTCCGTTCTCGGCATAGCATTTTTCTGAAAAGGCAAACGTCCGGCTCCTTGTCCCACAAGGAAGGTGCCAGCCCTGAAAGCTCGTGCTGCTCTTCACTGTCCCTGTGCAGCCTATGCACAGGCACAACAGCATTGGGGATCTGTGCTTGCCCAGGATCGGTACACCTCTCGGTGTCCGTTCTCGGCATAGCATTTTTCTGAAAAGGCAAACGTCCGGCTCCATGTCCCACAAGGAAGGTGCCAGCCCTGAAAGCTCGTGCTGCTCTTCACTGTCCCCGTGCAGCCTATGCACAGGCACAACAGCATTGGGGATCTGTGCTTGCCCACAAACTGTACACCTCTCGATGTCCGTTCTCGGCATAGCATTTTTCTGAAAAGGCAAACGTCCGGCTCCTTGTCCCACAAGGAAGGTGCCAGCCCTGAAAGCTCGTGCTGCTCTTCACTGTCCCCGTGCAGCCTATGCACAGGCACAACAGCATTGGGGATCTGTGCTTGCCCAGGATCGGTACACCTCTCGGTGTCCGTTCTCGGCATAGCATTTTTCTAAAAAGGCAAACGTCCGGCTCCTTGTCCCACAAGGAAGGTGCCAGCCCTGAAAGCTCGTGCTGCTCTTCACTGTCCCCGTGCAGCCTATGCACAGGCACAACAGCATTGGGGATCTGTGCTTGCCCACAGGCGGCACATCTCACGGCGCTCGTTCTCGGCAGAGGCTCTTCCGAAAAGGCAAACGTCCGGCTCCTTGTCCCACAAGGAAGCTGCCAGGCCTGAAAGCTCGTGCTGCTCTTCACTGTCCCCGTGCAGCCTATGCACAGGCACAACAGCATTGGGGATCTGTGCTTGCCCAGGATCTGTACACCTCTCGGTGTCCGTTCTCGGCATAGCATTTTTCTGAAAAGGCAAACGTCCGGCTCCTTGTGCCACAAGGAAGGTGCCAGCCCTGAAAGCTCGTGCTGCTCTTCACTGTCCCCGTGCAGCCTATGCACAGGCACAACAGCACTGGGGATCTGTGCTTGCCCAGGAACTGTACACCTCTCGGTGTCCGTTCTCGGCATAGCATTTTTCTGAAAAGGCAAACGTCCGGCTCCTTGTCCCACAAGGAAGGTGCCAGCCCTGAAAGCTCGTGCTGCTCTTCACTGTCCCCGTGCAGCCTATGCACAGGCACAACAGCATTGGGGATCTGTGCTTGCCCAGGATCGGTACACCTCTCGGTGTCCGTTCTCGGCATAGCATTTTTCTGAAAAGGCAAACGTCCGGCTCCTTGTCCCACAAGGAAGGTGCCAGCCCTGAAAGCTCGTGCTGCTCTTCACTGTCCCCGTGCAGCCTATGCACAGGCACAACAGCATTGGGGATCTGTGCTTGCCCAGGATCGGTACACCTCTCGGTGTCCGTTCTCGGCATAGCATTTTTCTGAAAAGGCAAACGTCCGGCTCCTTGTCCCACAAGGAAGGTGCCAGCCCTGAAAGCTCGTGCTGCTCTTCACTGTCCCCGTGCAGCCTATGCACAGGCACAACAGCATTGGGGATCTGTGCTTGCCCAGGAACTGTACACCTCTCGGTGTCTGTTCTCGGCATAGCATTTTTCTGAAAAGGCAAACGTCCGGCTCCTTGTCCCACAAGGAAGGTGCCAGCCCTGAAAGCTCGTGCTGCTCTTCACTGTCCCCGTGCAGCCTATGCACAGGCACAACAGCATTGGGGATCTGTGCTTGCCCAGGAACTGTACACCTCTCGGTGTCCGTTCTCGGCATAGCATTTTTCTGAAAAGGCAAACGTCCGGCTCCTTGTCCCACAAGGAAGGTGCCAGCCCTGAAAGCTCGTGCTGCTCTTCACTGTCCCCGTGCAGCCTATGCACAGGCACAACAGCATTGGGGATCTGTGCTTGCCCACAGGCGGCACATCTCACGGCGCTCGTTCTCGGCAGAGGCTCTTCCGAAAAGGCAAACGTCCGGCTCCTTGTCCCACAAGGAAGCTGCCAGGCCTGAAAGCTCGTGCTGCTCTTCACTGTCCCCGTGCAGCCTATGCACAGGCACAACAGCATTGGGGATCTGTGCTTGCCCAGGAACTGTACACCTCTCGGTGTCCGTTCTCGGCATAGCATTTTTCTGAAAAGGCAAACGTCCGGCTCCTTGTCCCACAAGGAAGGTGCCAGCCCTGAAAGCTCGTGCTGCTCTTCACTGTCCCCGTGCAGCCTATGCACAGGCACAACAGCATTGGGGATCTGTGCTTGCCCACAGGCGGCACATCTCACGGCGCTCTTTCTCGGCAGAGGCTCTTCCGAAAAGGCAAACGTCCGGCTCCTTGTCCCACAAGGAAGCTGCCAGGCCTGAAAGCTCGTGCTGCTCTTCACTGTCCCCGTGCAGCCTATGCACAGGCACAACAGCATTGGGGATCTGTGCTTGCCCAGGAACTGTACACCTCTCGGTGTCCGTTCTCGGCATAGCATTTTTCTGAAAAGGCAAACGTCCGGCTCCTTGTCCCACAAGGAAGGTGCCAGCCCTGAAAGCTCGTGCTGCTCTTCACTGTCCCCGTGCAGCCTATGCACAGGCACAACAGCATTGGGGATCTGTGCTTGCCCAGGATCTGTACACCTCTCGGTGTCCGTTCTCGGCATAGCATTTTTCTGAAAAGGCAAACGTCCGGCTCCTTGTCCCACAAGGAAGGTGCCAGCCCTGAAAGCTCGTGCTGCTCTTCACTGTCCCCGTGCAGCCTATGCACAGGCACAACAGCATTGGGGATCTGTGCTTGCCCAGGATCGGTACACCTCTCGGTGTCCGTTCTCGGCATAGCATTTTTCTGAAAAGGCAAACGTCCGGCTCCTTGTCCCACAAGGAAGCTGCCAGGCCTGAAAGCTCGTGCTGCTCTTCACTGTCCCCGTGCAGCCTATGCACAGGCACAACAGCATTGGGGATCTGTGCTTGCCCACAGGCGGCACATCTCACGGCGCTCGTTCTCGGCAGAGGCTCTTCCGAAAAGGCAAACGTCCGGCTCCTTGTCCCGCAAGGAAGCTGCCAGGCCTGAAAGCTCGTGCTGCTCTTCACTGTCCCCGTGCAGCCTATGCACAGGCACAACAGCATTGGGGATCTGTGCTTGCCCACAGGCGGCACATCTCACGGCGCTCGTTCTCGGCAGAGGCTCTTCCGAAAAGGCAAACGTCCGGCTCCTTGTCCCACAAGGAAGGTGCCAGCCCTGAAAGCTCGTGCTGCTCTTCACTGTCCCCGTGCAGCCTATGCACAGGCACAACAGCATTGGGGATCTGTGCTTGCCCAGAAACTGTACACCTCTCGGTGTCCGTTCTCGGCATAGCATTTTTCTGAAAAGGCAAACGTCCGGCTCCTTGTCCCACAAGGAAGGTGCCAGGCCTGAAAGCTCGTGCTGCTCTTCACTGTCCCCGTGCAGCCTATGCACAGGCACAACAGCATTGGGGATCTGTGCTTGCCCAGGAACTGTACACCTCTCGGTGTCCGTTCTCGGCATAGCATTTTTCTGAAAAGGCAAACGTCCGGCTCCTTGTCCCACAAGGAAGGTGCCAGCCCTGAAAGCTCGTGCTGCTCTTCACTGTCCCCGTGCAGCCTATGCACAGGCACAACAGCATTGGGGATCTGTGCTTGCCCAGGAACTGTACACCTCTCGGTGTCCGTTCTCGGCATAGCATTTTTCTGAAAAGGCAAACGTCCGGCTCCTTGTGCCACAAGGAAGGTGCCAGCCCTGAAAGCTCGTGCTGCTCTTCACTGTCCCCGTGCAGCCTATGCACAGGCACAACAGCATTGGGGATCTGTGCTTGCCCACAGGCGGCACATCTCACGGCGCTCGTTCTCGGCAGAGGCTCTTCCGAAAAGGCAAACGTCCGGCTCCTTGTCCCACAAGGAAGCTGCCAGGCCTGAAAGCTCGTGCTGCTCTTCACTGTCCCCGTGCAGCCTATGCACAGGCACAACAGCATTGGGGATCTGTGCTTGCCCAGGAACTGTACACCTCTCGGTGTCCGTTCTCGGCATAGCATTTTTCTGAAAAGGCAAACGTCCGGCTCCTTGTCCCACAAGGAAGGTGCCAGCCCTGAAAGCTCGTGCTGCTCTTCACTGTCCCCGTGCAGCCTATGCACAGGCACAACAGCATTGGGGATCTGTGCTTGCCCAGGAACTGTACACCTCTCGGTGTCCGTTCTCGGCATAGCATTTTTCTGAAAAGGCAAACGTCCGGCTCCTTGTGCCACAAGGAAGGTGCCAGCCCTGAAAGCTCGTGCTGCTCTTCACTGTCCCCGTGCAGCCTATGCACAGGCACAACAGCATTGGGGATCTGTGCTTGCCCAGGATCGGTACACCTCTCGGTGTCCGTTCTCGGCATAGCATTTTTCTGAAAAGGCAAACGTCCGGCTCCTTGTCCCACAAGGAAGGTGCCAGCCCTGAAAGCTCGTGCTGCTCTTCACTGTCCCCGTGCAGCCTATGCACAGGCACAACAGCATTGGGGATCTGTGCTTGCCCAGGATCGGTACACCTCTCGGTGTCCGTTCTCGGCATAGCATTTTTCTGAAAAGGCAAACGTCCGGCTCCATGTCCCACAAGGAAGGTGCCAGCCCTGAAAGCTCGTGCTGCTCTTCACTGTCCCCGTGCAGCCTATGCACAGGCACAACAGCATTGGGGATCTGTGCTTGCCCACAAACTGTACACCTCTCGATGTCCGTTCTCGGCATAGCATTTTTCTGAAAAGGCAAACGTCCGGCTCCTTGTCCCACAAGGAAGGTGCCAGCCCTGAAAGCTCGTGCTGCTCTTCACTGTCCCCGTGCAGCCTATGCACAGGCACAACAGCATTGGGGATCTGTGCTTGCCCAGGATCGGTACACCTCTCGGTGTCCGTTCTCGGCATAGCATTTTTCTAAAAAGGCAAACGTCCGGCTCCTTGTCCCACAAGGAAGGTGCCAGCCCTGAAAGCTCGTGCTGCTCTTCACTGTCCCCGTGCAGCCTATGCACAGGCACAACAGCATTGGGGATCTGTGCTTGCCCACAGGCGGCACATCTCACGGCGCTCGTTCTCGGCAGAGGCTCTTCTGAAAAGCCAAACGTCCGGCTCCTTGTCCCACAAGGAAGCTGCCAGGCCTGAAAGCTCGTGCTGCTCTTCACTGTCCCCGTGCAGCCTATGCACAGGCACAACAGCATTGGGGATCTGTGCTTGGCCAGGATCTGTACACCTCTCGGTGTCCGTTCTCGGCATAGCATTTTTCTGAAAAGGCAAACGTCCGGCTCCTTGTGCCACAAGGAAGGTGCCAGCCCTGAAAGCTCGTGCTGCTCTTCACTGTCCCCGTGCAGCCTATGCACAGGCACAACAGCATTGGGGATCTGTGCTTGCCCAGGAACTGTACACCTCTCGGTGTCCGTTCTCGGCATAGCATTTTTCTGAAAAGGCAAACGTCCGGCTCCTTGTGCCACAAGGAAGGTGCCAGCCCTGAAAGCTCGTGCTGCTCTTCACTGTCCCCGTGCAGCCTATGCACAGGCACAACAGCATTGGGGATCTGTGCTTGCCCAGGATCGGTACACCTCTCGGTGTCCGTTCTCGGCATAGCATTTTTCTGAAAAGGCAAACGTCCGGCTCCTTGTCCCACAAGGAAGGTGCCAGCCCTGAAAGCTCGTGCTGCTCTTCACTGTCCCCGTGCAGCCTATGCACAGGCACAACAGCATTGGGGATCTGTGCTTGCCCAGGATCGGTACACCTCTCGGTGTCCGTTCTCGGCATAGCATTTTTCTGAAAAGGCAAACGTCCGGCTCCTTGTCCCACAAGGAAGCTGCCAGGCCTGAAAGCTCGTGCTGCTCTTCACTGTCCCCGTGCAGCCTATGCACAGGCACAACAGCATTGGGGATCTGTGCTTGCCCAGGATCGGTACACCTCTCGGTGTCCGTTCTCGGCATAGCATTTTTCTGAAAAGGCAAACGTCCGGCTCCTTGTCCCACAAGGAAGGTGCCAGCCCTGAAAGCTCGTGCTGCTCTTCACTGTCCCCGTGCAGCCTATGCACAGGCACAACAGCATTGGGGATCTGTGCTTGCCCAGGATCGGTACACCTCTCGGTGTCCGTTCTCGGCATAGCATTTTTCTGAAAAGGCAAACGTCCGGCTCCTTGTGCCACAAGGAAGGTGCCAGCCCTGAAAGCTCGTGCTGCTCTTCACTGTCCCCGTGCAGCCTATGCACAGGCACAACAGCATTGGGGATCTGTGCTTGCCCACAGGCGGCACATCTCACGGCGCTCGTTCTCGGCAGAGGCTCTTCCGAAAAGGCAAACGTCCGGCTCCTTGTCCCACAAGGAAGCTGCCAGGCCTGAAAGCTCGTGCTGCTCTTCACTGTCCCCGTGCAGCCTATGCACAGGCACAACAGCATTGGGGATCTGTGCTTGCCCAGGAACTGTACACCTCTCGGTGTCCGTTCTCGGCATAGCATTTTTCTGAAAAGGCAAACGTCCGGCTCCTTGTCCCACAAGGAAGGTGCCAGCCCTGAAAGCTCGTGCTGCTCTTCACTGTCCCCGTGCAGCCTATGCACAGGCACAACAGCATTGGGGATCTGTGCTTGCCCAGGAACTGTACACCTCTCGGTGTCCGTTCTCGGCATAGCATTTTTCTGAAAAGGCAAACGTCCGGCTCCTTGTGCCACAAGGAAGGTGCCAGCCCTGAAAGCTCGTGCTGCTCTTCACTGTCCCCGTGCAGCCTATGCACAGGCACAACAGCATTGGGGATCTGTGCTTGCCCAGGATCGGTACACCTCTCGGTGTCCGTTCTCGGCATAGCATTTTTCTGAAAAGGCAAACGTCCGGCTCCTTGTCCCACAAGGAAGGTGCCAGCCCTGAAAGCTCGTGCTGCTCTTCACTGTCCCCGTGCAGCCTATGCACAGGCACAACAGCATTGGGGATCTGTGCTTGCCCAGGATCGGTACACCTCTCGGTGTCCGTTCTCGGCATAGCATTTTTCTGAAAAGGCAAACGTCCGGCTCCATGTCCCACAAGGAAGGTGCCAGCCCTGAAAGCTCGTGCTGCTCTTCACTGTCCCCGTGCAGCCTATGCACAGGCACAACAGCATTGGGGATCTGTGCTTGCCCACAAACTGTACACCTCTCGATGTCCGTTCTCGGCATAGCATTTTTCTGAAAAGGCAAACGTCCGGCTCCTTGTCCCACAAGGAAGGTGCCAGCCCTGAAAGCTCGTGCTGCTCTTCACTGTCCCCGTGCAGCCTATGCACAGGCACAACAGCATTGGGGATCTGTGCTTGCCCAGGATCGGTACACCTCTCGGTGTCCGTTCTCGGCATAGCATTTTTCTAAAAAGGCAAACGTCCGGCTCCTTGTCCCACAAGGAAGGTGCCAGCCCTGAAAGCTCGTGCTGCTCTTCACTGTCCCCGTGCAGCCTATGCACAGGCACAACAGCATTGGGGATCTGTGCTTGCCCACAGGCGGCACATCTCACGGCGCTCGTTCTCGGCAGAGGCTCTTCTGAAAAGCCAAACGTCCGGCTCCTTGTCCCACAAGGAAGCTGCCAGGCCTGAAAGCTCGTGCTGCTCTTCACTGTCCCCGTGCAGCCTATGCACAGGCACAACAGCATTGGGGATCTGTGCTTGGCCAGGATCTGTACACCTCTCGGTGTCCGTTCTCGGCATAGCATTTTTCTGAAAAGGCAAACGTCCGGCTCCTTGTGCCACAAGGAAGGTGCCAGCCCTGAAAGCTCGTGCTGCTCTTCACTGTCCCCGTGCAGCCTATGCACAGGCACAACAGCATTGGGGATCTGTGCTTGCCCAGGAACTGTACACCTCTCGGTGTCCGTTCTCGGCATAGCATTTTTCTGAAAAGGCAAACGTCCGGCTCCTTGTCCCACAAGGAAGGTGCCAGCCCTGAAAGCTCGTGCTGCTCTTCACTGTCCCCGTGCAGCCTATGCACAGGCACAACAGCATTGGGGATCTGTGCTTGCCCAGGATCGGTACACCTCTCGGTGTCCGTTCTCGGCATAGCATTTTTCTGAAAAGGCAAACGTCCGGCTCCTTGTCCCACAAGGAAGCTGCCAGGCCTGAAAGCTCGTGCTGCTCTTCACTGTCCCCGTGCAGCCTATGCACAGGCACAACAGCATTGGGGATCTGTGCTTGCCCAGGATCGGTACACCTCTCGGTGTCCGTTCTCGGCATAGCATTTTTCTGAAAAGGCAAACGTCCGGCTCCTTGTCCCACAAGGAAGGTGCCAGCCCTGAAAGCTCGTGCTGCTCTTCACTGTCCCCGTGCAGCCTATGCACAGGCACAACAGCATTGGGGATCTGTGCTTGCCCAGGAACTGTACACCTCTCGGTGTCTGTTCTCGGCATAGCATTTTTCTGAAAAGGCAAACGTCCGGCTCCTTGTCCCACAAGGAAGGTGCCAGCCCTGAAAGCTCGTGCTGCTCTTCACTGTCCCCGTGCAGCCTATGCACAGGCACAACAGCATTGGGGATCTGTGCTTGCCCAGGAACTGTACACCTCTCGGTGTCCGTTCTCGGCATAGCATTTTTCTGAAAAGGCAAACGTCCGGCTCCTTGTCCCACAAGGAAGGTGCCAGGCCTGAAAGCTCGTGCTGCTCTTCACTGTCCCCGTGCAGCCTATGCACAGGCACAACAGCATTGGGGATCTGTGCTTGCCCACAGGCGGCACATCTCACGGCGCTCGTTCTCGGCAGAGGCTCTTCCGAAAAGGCAAACGTCCGGCTCCTTGTCCCACAAGGAAGGTGCCAGGCCTGAAAGCTCGTGCTGCTCTTCACTGTCCCTGTGCAGCCTATGCACAGGCACAACAGCATTGGGGATCTGTGCTTGCCCAGGAACTGTACACCTCTCGGTGTCCGTTCTCGGCATAGCATTTTTCTGAAAAGGCAAACGTCCGGCTCCTTGTGCCACAAGGAAGGTGCCAGCCCTGAAAGCTCGTGCTGCTCTTCACTGTCCCCGTGCAGCCTATGCACAGGCACAACAGCATTGGGGATCTGTGCTTGCCCAGGATCGGTACACCTCTCGGTGTCCGTTCTCGGCATAGCATTTTTCTGAAAAGGCAAACGTCCGGCTCCTTGTGCCACAAGGAAGGTGCCAGGCCTGAAAGCTCGTGCTGCTCTTCACTGTCCCCGTGCAGCCTATGCACAGGCACAACAGCATTGGGGATCTGTGCTTGCCCAGGAACTGTACACCTCTCGGTGTCCGTTCTCGGCATAGCATTTTTCTGAAAAGGCAAACGTCCGGCTCCTTGTGCCACAAGGAAGGTGCCAGCCCTGAAAGCTCGTGCTGCTCTTCACTGTCCCCGTGCAGCCTATGCACAGGCACAACAGCATTGGGGATCTGTGCTTGCCCAGGATCGGTACACCTCTCGGTGTCCGTTCTCGGCATAGCATTTTTCTGAAAAGGCAAACGTCCGGCTCCTTGTCCCACAAGGAAGGTGCCAGCCCTGAAAGCTCGTGCTGCTCTTCACTGTCCCCGTGCAGCCTATGCACAGGCACAACAGCATTGGGGATCTGTGCTTGCCCAGGAACTGTACACCTCTCGGTGTCTGTTCTCGGCATAGCATTTTTCTGAAAAGGCAAACGTCCGGCTCCTTGTGCCACAAGGAAGGTGCCAGCCCTGAAAGCTCGTGCTGCTCTTCACTGTCCCCGTGCAGCCTATGCACAGGCACAACAGCATTGGGGATCTGTGCTTGCCCACAGGCGGCACATCTCACGGCGCTCGTTCTCGGCAGAGGCTCTTCCGAAAAGCCAAACGTCCGGCTCCTTGTCCCACAAGGAAGGTGCCAGCCCTGAAAGCTCGTGCTGCTCTTCACTGTCCCCGTGCAGCCTATGCACAGGCACAACAGCATTGGGGATCTGTGCTTGCCCAGGATCGGTACACCTCTCGGTGTCCGTTCTCGGCATAGCATTTTTCTGAAAAGGCAAACGTCCGGCTCCTTGTGCCACAAGGAAGGTGCCAGCCCTGAAAGCTCGTGCTGCTCTTCACTGTCCCCGTGCAGCCTATGCACAGGCACAACAGCATTGGGGATCTGTGCTTGCCCAGGATCGGTACACCTCTCGGTGTCCGTTCTCGGCATAGCATTTTTCTGAAAAGGCAAACGTCCGGCTCCTTGTCCCACAAGGAAGGTGCCAGCCCTGAAAGCTCGTGCTGCTCTTCACTGTCCCCGTGCAGCCTATGCACAGGCACAACAGCATTGGGGATCTGTGCTTGCCCAGGAACTGTACACCTCTCGGTGTCCGTTCTCGGCATAGCATTTTTCTGAAAAGGCAAACGTCCGGCTCCTTGTGCCACAAGGAAGGTGCCAGCCCTGAAAGCTCGTGCTGCTCTTCACTGTCCCCGTGCAGCCTATGCACAGGCACAACAGCATTGGGGATCTGTGCTTGCCCACAGGCGGCACATCTCACGGCGCTCGTTCTCGGCAGAGGCTCTTCCGAAAAGGCAAACGTCCGGCTCCTTGTCCCACAAGGAAGCTGCCAGCCCTGAAAGCTCGTGCTGCTCTTCACTGTCCCCGTGCAGCCTATGCACAGGCACAACAGCATTGGGGATCTGTGCTTGCCCAGGATCTGTACACCTCTCGGTGTCCGTTCTCGGCATAGCATTTTTCTGAAAAGGCAAACGTCCGGCTCCTTGTCCCACAAGGAAGGTGCCAGGCCTGAAAGCTCGTGCTGCTCTTCACTGTCCCCGTGCAGCCTATGCACAGGCACAACAGCATTGGGGATCTGTGCTTGCCCACAGGCGGCACATCTCACGGCGCTCGTTCTCGGCAGAGGCTCTTCCGAAAAGCCAAACGTCCGGCTCCTTGTGCCACAAGGAAGGTGCCAGGCCTGAAAGCTCGTGCTGCTCTTCACTGTCCCCGTGCAGCCTATGCACAGGCACAACAGCATTGGGGATCTGTGCTTGCCCAGGAACTGTACACCTCTCGGTGTCCGTTCTCGGCATAGCATTTTTCTGAAAAGGCAAACGTCCGGCTCCTTGTGCCACAAGGAAGGTGCCAGCCCTGAAAGCTCGTGCTGCTCTTCACTGTCCCCGTGCAGCCTATGCACAGGCACAACAGCATTGGGGATCTGTGCTTGCCCACAGGCGGCACATCTCACGGCGCTCGTTCTCGGCAGAGGCTCTTCCGAAAAGGCAAACGTCCGGCTCCTTGTCCCACAAGGAAGGTGCCAGCCCTGAAAGCTCGTGCTGCTCTTCACTGTCCCCGTGCAGCCTATGCACAGGCACAACAGCATTGGGGATCTGTGCTTGCCCAGGAACTGTACACCTCTCGGTGTCCGTTCTCGGCATAGCATTTTTCTGAAAAGGCAAACGTCCGGCTCCTTGTCCCACAAGGAAGGTGCCAGCCCTGAAAGCTCGTGCTGCTCTTCACTGTCCCCGTGCAGCCTATGCACAGGCACAACAGCATTGGGGATCTGTGCTTGCCCACAGGCGGCACATCTCACGGCGCTCGTTCTCGGCAGAGGCTCTTCCGAAAAGCCAAACGTCCGGCTCCTTGTCCCACAAGGAAGCTGCCAGGCCTGAAAGCTCGTGCTGCTCTTCACTGTCCCCGTGCAGCCTATGCACAGGCACAACAGCATTGGGGATCTGTGCTTGCCCAGGAACTGTACACCTCTCGGTGTCCGTTCTCGGCATAGCATTTTTCTGAAAAGGCAAACGTCCGGCTCCTTGTGCCACAAGGAAGGTGCCAGGCCTGAAAGCTCGTGCTGCTCTTCACTGTCCCCGTGCAGCCTATGCACAGGCACAACAGCATTGGGGATCTGTGCTTGCCCAGGAACTGTACACCTCTCGGTGTCCGTTCTCGGCATAGCATTTTTCTGAAAAGGCAAACGTCCGGCTCCTTGTGCCACAAGGAAGGTGCCAGCCCTGAAAGCTCGTGCTGCTCTTCACTGTCCCCGTGCAGCCTATGCACAGGCACAACAGCATTGGGGATCTGTGCTTGCCCAGGATCGGTACACCTCTCGGTGTCCGTTCTCGGCATAGCATTTTTCTGAAAAGGCAAACGTCCGGCTCCTTGTCCCACAAGGAAGGTGCCAGCCCTGAAAGCTCGTGCTGCTCTTCACTGTCCCCGTGCAGCCTATGCACAGGCACAACAGCATTGGGGATCTGTGCTTGCCCAGGAACTGTACACCTCTCGGTGTCCGTTCTCGGCATAACATTTTTCTGAAAAGGCAAACGTCCGGCTCCTTGTGCCACAAGGAAGGTGCCAGGCCTGAAAGCTCGTGCTGCTCTTCACTGTCCCCGTGCAGCCTATGCACAGGCACAACAGCATTGGGGATCTGTGCTTGCCCACAGGCGGCACATCTCACGGCGCTCGTTCTCGGCAGAGGCTCTTCCGAAAAGGCAAACGTCCGGCTCCTTGTCCCACAAGGAAGGTGCCAGCCCTGAAAGCTCGTGCTGCTCTTCACTGTCCCCGTGCAGCCTATGCACAGGCACAACAGCATTGGGGATCTGTGCTTGCCCAGGAACTGTACACCTCTCGGTGTCCGTTCTCGGCATAGCATTTTTCTGAAAAGGCAAACGTCCGGCTCCTTGTGCCACAAGGAAGGTGCCAGGCCTGAAAGCTCGTGCTGCTCTTCACTGTCCCCGTGCAGCCTATGCACAGGCACAACAGCATTGGGGATCTGTGCTTGCCCACAGGCGGCACATCTCACGGCGCTCGTTCTCGGCAGAGGCTCTTCCGAAAAGCCAAACGTCCGGCTCCTTGTCCCACAAGGAAGCTGCCAGGCCTGAAAGCTCGTGCTGCTCTTCACTGTCCCCGTGCAGCCTATGCACAGGCACAACAGCATTGGGGATCTGTGCTTGCCCAGGAACTGTACACCTCTCGGTGTCCGTTCTCGGCATAGCATTTTTCTGAAAAGGCAAACGTCCGGCTCCTTGTGCCACAAGGAAGGTGCCAGGCCTGAAAGCTCGTGCTGCTCTTCACTGTCCCCGTGCAGCCTATGCACAGGCACAACAGCATTGGGGATCTGTGCTTGCCCAGGAACTGTACACCTCTCGGTGTCCGTTCTCGGCATAGCATTTTTCTGAAAAGGCAAACGTCCGGCTCCTTGTGCCACAAGGAAGGTGCCAGGCCTGAAAGCTCGTGCTGCTCTTCACTGTCCCCGTGCAGCCTATGCACAGGCACAACAGCATTGGGGATCTGTGCTTGCCCAGGAACTGTACACCTCTCGGTGTCCGTTCTCGGCATAGCATTTTTCTGAAAAGGCAAACGTCCGGCTCCTTGTGCCACAAGGAAGGTGCCAGCCCTGAAAGCTCGTGCTGCTCTTCACTGTCCCCGTGCAGCCTATGCACAGGCACAACAGCATTGGGGATCTGTGCTTGCCCACAGGCGGCACATCTCACGGCGCTCGTTCTCGGCAGAGGCTCTTCCGAAAAGGCAAACGTCCGGCTCCTTGTCCCACAAGGAAGGTGCCAGCCCTGAAAGCTCGTGCTGCTCTTCACTGTCCCCGTGCAGCCTATGCACAGGCACAACAGCATTGGGGATCTGTGCTTGCCCAGGAACTGTACACCTCTCGGTGTCCGTTCTCGGCATAGCATTTTTCTGAAAAGGCAAACGTCCGGCTCCTTGTCCCACAAGGAAGGTGCCAGCCCTGAAAGCTCGTGCTGCTCTTCACTGTCCCCGTGCAGCCTATGCACAGGCACAACAGCATTGGGGATCTGTGCTTGCCCAGGAACTGTACACCTCTCGGTGTCCGTTCTCGGCATAGCATTTTTCTGAAAAGGCAAACGTCCGGCTCCTTGTCCCACAAGGAAGGTGCCAGCCCTGAAAGCTCGTGCTGCTCTTCACTGTCCCCGTGCAGCCTATGCACAGGCACAACAGCATTGGGGATCTGTGCTTGCCCAGGAACTGTACACCTCTCGGTGTCCGTTCTCGGCATAGCATTTTTCTGAAAAGGCAAACGTCCGGCTCCTTGTGCCACAAGGAAGGTGCCAGCCCTGAAAGCTCGTGCTGCTCTTCACTGTCCCCGTGCAGCCTATGCACAGGCACAACAGCATTGGGGATCTGTGCTTGCCCAGGATCGGTACACCTCTCGGTGTCCGTTCTCGGCATAGCATTTTTCTGAAAAGGCAAACGTCCGGCTCCTTGTCCCACAAGGAAGGTGCCAGCCCTGAAAGCTCGTGCTGCTCTTCACTGTCCCCGTGCAGCCTATGCACAGGCACAACAGCATTGGGGATCTGTGCTTGCCCAGGATCGGTACACCTCTCGGTGTCCGTTCTCGGCATAGCATTTTTCTGAAAAGGCAAACGTCCGGCTCCATGTCCCACAAGGAAGGTGCCAGCCCTGAAAGCTCGTGCTGCTCTTCACTGTCCCCGTGCAGCCTATGCACAGGCACAACAGCATTGGGGATCTGTGCTTGCCCACAAACTGTACACCTCTCGATGTCCGTTCTCGGCATAGCATTTTTCTGAAAAGGCAAACGTCCGGCTCCTTGTCCCACAAGGAAGGTGCCAGCCCTGAAAGCTCGTGCTGCTCTTCACTGTCCCCGTGCAGCCTATGCACAGGCACAACAGCATTGGGGATCTGTGCTTGCCCAGGATCGGTACACCTCTCGGTGTCCGTTCTCGGCATAGCATTTTTCTAAAAAGGCAAACGTCCGGCTCCTTGTCCCACAAGGAAGGTGCCAGCCCTGAAAGCTCGTGCTGCTCTTCACTGTCCCCGTGCAGCCTATGCACAGGCACAACAGCATTGGGGATCTGTGCTTGCCCACAGGCGGCACATCTCACGGCGCTCGTTCTCGGCAGAGGCTCTTCTGAAAAGCCAAACGTCCGGCTCCTTGTCCCACAAGGAAGCTGCCAGGCCTGAAAGCTCGTGCTGCTCTTCACTGTCCCCGTGCAGCCTATGCACAGGCACAACAGCATTGGGGATCTGTGCTTGGCCAGGATCTGTACACCTCTCGGTGTCCGTTCTCGGCATAGCATTTTTCTGAAAAGGCAAACGTCCGGCTCCTTGTGCCACAAGGAAGGTGCCAGCCCTGAAAGCTCGTGCTGCTCTTCACTGTCCCCGTGCAGCCTATGCACAGGCACAACAGCATTGGGGATCTGTGCTTGCCCAGGAACTGTACACCTCTCGGTGTCCGTTCTCGGCATAGCATTTTTCTGAAAAGGCAAACGTCCGGCTCCTTGTCCCACAAGGAAGGTGCCAGCCCTGAAAGCTCGTGCTGCTCTTCACTGTCCCCGTGCAGCCTATGCACAGGCACAACAGCATTGGGGATCTGTGCTTGCCCAGGATCGGTACACCTCTCGGTGTCCGTTCTCGGCATAGCATTTTTCTGAAAAGGCAAACGTCCGGCTCCTTGTCCCACAAGGAAGGTGCCAGCCCTGAAAGCTCGTGCTGCTCTTCACTGTCCCCGTGCAGCCTATGCACAGGCACAACAGCATTGGGGATCTGTGCTTGCCCAGGATCGGTACACCTCTCGGTGTCCGTTCTCGGCATAGCATTTTTCTGAAAAGGCAAACGTCCGGCTCCTTGTCCCACAAGGAAGCTGCCAGGCCTGAAAGCTCGTGCTGCTCTTCACTGTCCCCGTGCAGCCTATGCACAGGCACAACAGCATTGGGGATCTGTGCTTGCCCAGGATCGGTACACCTCTCGGTGTCCGTTCTCGGCATAGCATTTTTCTGAAAAGGCAAACGTCCGGCTCCTTGTCCCACAAGGAAGGTGCCAGCCCTGAAAGCTCGTGCTGCTCTTCACTGTCCCCGTGCAGCCTATGCACAGGCACAACAGCATTGGGGATCTGTGCTTGCCCAGGATCGGTACACCTCTCGGTGTCCGTTCTCGGCATAGCATTTTTCTGAAAAGGCAAACGTCCGGCTCCTTGTGCCACAAGGAAGGTGCCAGCCCTGAAAGCTCGTGCTGCTCTTCACTGTCCCCGTGCAGCCTATGCACAGGCACAACAGCATTGGGGATCTGTGCTTGCCCACAGGCGGCACATCTCACGGCGCTCGTTCTCGGCAGAGGCTCTTCCGAAAAGGCAAACGTCCGGCTCCTTGTCCCACAAGGAAGCTGCCAGGCCTGAAAGCTCGTGCTGCTCTTCACTGTCCCCGTGCAGCCTATGCACAGGCACAACAGCATTGGGGATCTGTGCTTGCCCAGGAACTGTACACCTCTCGGTGTCCGTTCTCGGCATAGCATTTTTCTGAAAAGGCAAACGTCCGGCTCCTTGTCCCACAAGGAAGGTGCCAGCCCTGAAAGCTCGTGCTGCTCTTCACTGTCCCCGTGCAGCCTATGCACAGGCACAACAGCATTGGGGATCTGTGCTTGCCCAGGAACTGTACACCTCTCGGTGTCCGTTCTCGGCATAGCATTTTTCTGAAAAGGCAAACGTCCGGCTCCTTGTGCCACAAGGAAGGTGCCAGGCCTGAAAGCTCGTGCTGCTCTTCACTGTCCCCGTGCAGCCTATGCACAGGCACAACAGCATTGGGGATCTGTGCTTGCCCAGGATCGGTACACCTCTCGGTGTCCGTTCTCGGCATAGCATTTTTCTGAAAAGGCAAACGTCCGGCTCCTTGTCCCACAAGGAAGGTGCCAGCCCTGAAAGCTCGTGCTGCTCTTCACTGTCCCCGTGCAGCCTATGCACAGGCACAACAGCATTGGGGATCTGTGCTTGCCCAGGATCGGTACACCTCTCGGTGTCCGTTCTCGGCATAGCATTTTTCTGAAAAGGCAAACGTCCGGCTCCATGTCCCACAAGGAAGGTGCCAGCCCTGAAAGCTCGTGCTGCTCTTCACTGTCCCCGTGCAGCCTATGCACAGGCACAACAGCATTGGGGATCTGTGCTTGCCCACAAACTGTACACCTCTCGATGTCCGTTCTCGGCATAGCATTTTTCTGAAAAGGCAAACGTCCGGCTCCTTGTCCCACAAGGAAGGTGCCAGCCCTGAAAGCTCGTGCTGCTCTTCACTGTCCCCGTGCAGCCTATGCACAGGCACAACAGCATTGGGGATCTGTGCTTGCCCAGGATCGGTACACCTCTCGGTGTCCGTTCTCGGCATAGCATTTTTCTAAAAAGGCAAACGTCCGGCTCCTTGTCCCACAAGGAAGGTGCCAGCCCTGAAAGCTCGTGCTGCTCTTCACTGTCCCCGTGCAGCCTATGCACAGGCACAACAGCATTGGGGATCTGTGCTTGCCCACAGGCGGCACATCTCACGGCGCTCGTTCTCGGCAGAGGCTCTTCTGAAAAGCCAAACGTCCGGCTCCTTGTCCCACAAGGAAGCTGCCAGGCCTGAAAGCTCGTGCTGCTCTTCACTGTCCCCGTGCAGCCTATGCACAGGCACAACAGCATTGGGGATCTGTGCTTGGCCAGGATCTGTACACCTCTCGGTGTCCGTTCTCGGCATAGCATTTTTCTGAAAAGGCAAACGTCCGGCTCCTTGTGCCACAAGGAAGGTGCCAGCCCTGAAAGCTCGTGCTGCTCTTCACTGTCCCCGTGCAGCCTATGCACAGGCACAACAGCATTGGGGATCTGTGCTTGCCCAGGAACTGTACACCTCTCGGTGTCCGTTCTCGGCATAGCATTTTTCTGAAAAGGCAAACGTCCGGCTCCTTGTCCCACAAGGAAGGTGCCAGCCCTGAAAGCTCGTGCTGCTCTTCACTGTCCCCGTGCAGCCTATGCACAGGCACAACAGCATTGGGGATCTGTGCTTGCCCAGGATCGGTACACCTCTCGGTGTCCGTTCTCGGCATAGCATTTTTCTGAAAAGGCAAACGTCCGGCTCCTTGTCCCACAAGGAAGCTGCCAGGCCTGAAAGCTCGTGCTGCTCTTCACTGTCCCCGTGCAGCCTATGCACAGGCACAACAGCATTGGGGATCTGTGCTTGCCCAGGATCGGTACACCTCTCGGTGTCCGTTCTCGGCATAGCATTTTTCTGAAAAGGCAAACGTCCGGCTCCTTGTCCCACAAGGAAGGTGCCAGCCCTGAAAGCTCGTGCTGCTCTTCACTGTCCCCGTGCAGCCTATGCACAGGCACAACAGCATTGGGGATCTGTGCTTGCCCAGGAACTGTACACCTCTCGGTGTCTGTTCTCGGCATAGCATTTTTCTGAAAAGGCAAACGTCCGGCTCCTTGTCCCACAAGGAAGGTGCCAGCCCTGAAAGCTCGTGCTGCTCTTCACTGTCCCCGTGCAGCCTATGCACAGGCACAACAGCATTGGGGATCTGTGCTTGCCCAGGAACTGTACACCTCTCGGTGTCCGTTCTCGGCATAGCATTTTTCTGAAAAGGCAAACGTCCGGCTCCTTGTCCCACAAGGAAGGTGCCAGGCCTGAAAGCTCGTGCTGCTCTTCACTGTCCCCGTGCAGCCTATGCACAGGCACAACAGCATTGGGGATCTGTGCTTGCCCACAGGCGGCACATCTCACGGCGCTCGTTCTCGGCAGAGGCTCTTCCGAAAAGGCAAACGTCCGGCTCCTTGTCCCACAAGGAAGGTGCCAGGCCTGAAAGCTCGTGCTGCTCTTCACTGTCCCTGTGCAGCCTATGCACAGGCACAACAGCATTGGGGATCTGTGCTTGCCCAGGAACTGTACACCTCTCGGTGTCCGTTCTCGGCATAGCATTTTTCTGAAAAGGCAAACGTCCGGCTCCTTGTGCCACAAGGAAGGTGCCAGCCCTGAAAGCTCGTGCTGCTCTTCACTGTCCCCGTGCAGCCTATGCACAGGCACAACAGCATTGGGGATCTGTGCTTGCCCAGGATCGGTACACCTCTCGGTGTCCGTTCTCGGCATAGCATTTTTCTGAAAAGGCAAACGTCCGGCTCCTTGTCCCACAAGGAAGGTGCCAGCCCTGAAAGCTCGTGCTGCTCTTCACTGTCCCCGTGCAGCCTATGCACAGGCACAACAGCATTGGGGATCTGTGCTTGCCCAGGAACTGTACACCTCTCGGTGTCCGTTCTCGGCATAGCATTTTTCTGAAAAGGCAAACGTCCGGCTCCTTGTGCCACAAGGAAGGTGCCAGGCCTGAAAGCTCGTGCTGCTCTTCACTGTCCCCGTGCAGCCTATGCACAGGCACAACAGCATTGGGGATCTGTGCTTGCCCAGGAACTGTACACCTCTCGGTGTCCGTTCTCGGCATAGCATTTTTCTGAAAAGGCAAACGTCCGGCTCCTTGTGCCACAAGGAAGGTGCCAGCCCTGAAAGCTCGTGCTGCTCTTCACTGTCCCCGTGCAGCCTATGCACAGGCACAACAGCATTGGGGATCTGTGCTTGCCCAGGATCGGTACACCTCTCGGTGTCCGTTCTCGGCATAGCATTTTTCTGAAAAGGCAAACGTCCGGCTCCTTGTCCCACAAGGAAGGTGCCAGCCCTGAAAGCTCGTGCTGCTCTTCACTGTCCCCGTGCAGCCTATGCACAGGCACAACAGCATTGGGGATCTGTGCTTGCCCAGGAACTGTACACCTCTCGGTGTCTGTTCTCGGCATAGCATTTTTCTGAAAAGGCAAACGTCCGGCTCCTTGTGCCACAAGGAAGGTGCCAGCCCTGAAAGCTCGTGCTGCTCTTCACTGTCCCCGTGCAGCCTATGCACAGGCACAACAGCATTGGGGATCTGTGCTTGCCCACAGGCGGCACATCTCACGGCGCTCGTTCTCGGCAGAGGCTCTTCCGAAAAGCCAAACGTCCGGCTCCTTGTCCCACAAGGAAGGTGCCAGCCCTGAAAGCTCGTGCTGCTCTTCACTGTCCCCGTGCAGCCTATGCACAGGCACAACAGCATTGGGGATCTGTGCTTGCCCAGGATCGGTACACCTCTCGGTGTCCGTTCTCGGCATAGCATTTTTCTGAAAAGGCAAACGTCCGGCTCCTTGTGCCACAAGGAAGGTGCCAGCCCTGAAAGCTCGTGCTGCTCTTCACTGTCCCCGTGCAGCCTATGCACAGGCACAACAGCATTGGGGATCTGTGCTTGCCCAGGATCGGTACACCTCTCGGTGTCCGTTCTCGGCATAGCATTTTTCTGAAAAGGCAAACGTCCGGCTCCTTGTCCCACAAGGAAGGTGCCAGCCCTGAAAGCTCGTGCTGCTCTTCACTGTCCCCGTGCAGCCTATGCACAGGCACAACAGCATTGGGGATCTGTGCTTGCCCAGGAACTGTACACCTCTCGGTGTCCGTTCTCGGCATAGCATTTTTCTGAAAAGGCAAACGTCCGGCTCCTTGTGCCACAAGGAAGGTGCCAGCCCTGAAAGCTCGTGCTGCTCTTCACTGTCCCCGTGCAGCCTATGCACAGGCACAACAGCATTGGGGATCTGTGCTTGCCCACAGGCGGCACATCTCACGGCGCTCGTTCTCGGCAGAGGCTCTTCCGAAAAGGCAAACGTCCGGCTCCTTGTCCCACAAGGAAGCTGCCAGCCCTGAAAGCTCGTGCTGCTCTTCACTGTCCCCGTGCAGCCTATGCACAGGCACAACAGCATTGGGGATCTGTGCTTGCCCAGGATCTGTACACCTCTCGGTGTCCGTTCTCGGCATAGCATTTTTCTGAAAAGGCAAACGTCCGGCTCCTTGTCCCACAAGGAAGGTGCCAGGCCTGAAAGCTCGTGCTGCTCTTCACTGTCCCCGTGCAGCCTATGCACAGGCACAACAGCATTGGGGATCTGTGCTTGCCCACAGGCGGCACATCTCACGGCGCTCGTTCTCGGCAGAGGCTCTTCCGAAAAGCCAAACGTCCGGCTCCTTGTGCCACAAGGAAGGTGCCAGGCCTGAAAGCTCGTGCTGCTCTTCACTGTCCCCGTGCAGCCTATGCACAGGCACAACAGCATTGGGGATCTGTGCTTGCCCAGGAACTGTACACCTCTCGGTGTCCGTTCTCGGCATAGCATTTTTCTGAAAAGGCAAACGTCCGGCTCCTTGTGCCACAAGGAAGGTGCCAGCCCTGAAAGCTCGTGCTGCTCTTCACTGTCCCCGTGCAGCCTATGCACAGGCACAACAGCATTGGGGATCTGTGCTTGCCCACAGGCGGCACATCTCACGGCGCTCGTTCTCGGCAGAGGCTCTTCCGAAAAGGCAAACGTCCGGCTCCTTGTCCCACAAGGAAGGTGCCAGCCCTGAAAGCTCGTGCTGCTCTTCACTGTCCCCGTGCAGCCTATGCACAGGCACAACAGCATTGGGGATCTGTGCTTGCCCAGGAACTGTACACCTCTCGGTGTCCGTTCTCGGCATAGCATTTTTCTGAAAAGGCAAACGTCCGGCTCCTTGTCCCACAAGGAAGGTGCCAGCCCTGAAAGCTCGTGCTGCTCTTCACTGTCCCCGTGCAGCCTATGCACAGGCACAACAGCATTGGGGATCTGTGCTTGCCCACAGGCGGCACATCTCACGGCGCTCGTTCTCGGCAGAGGCTCTTCCGAAAAGCCAAACGTCCGGCTCCTTGTCCCACAAGGAAGCTGCCAGGCCTGAAAGCTCGTGCTGCTCTTCACTGTCCCCGTGCAGCCTATGCACAGGCACAACAGCATTGGGGATCTGTGCTTGCCCAGGAACTGTACACCTCTCGGTGTCCGTTCTCGGCATAGCATTTTTCTGAAAAGGCAAACGTCCGGCTCCTTGTGCCACAAGGAAGGTGCCAGGCCTGAAAGCTCGTGCTGCTCTTCACTGTCCCCGTGCAGCCTATGCACAGGCACAACAGCATTGGGGATCTGTGCTTGCCCAGGAACTGTACACCTCTCGGTGTCCGTTCTCGGCATAGCATTTTTCTGAAAAGGCAAACGTCCGGCTCCTTGTGCCACAAGGAAGGTGCCAGCCCTGAAAGCTCGTGCTGCTCTTCACTGTCCCCGTGCAGCCTATGCACAGGCACAACAGCATTGGGGATCTGTGCTTGCCCAGGATCGGTACACCTCTCGGTGTCCGTTCTCGGCATAGCATTTTTCTGAAAAGGCAAACGTCCGGCTCCTTGTCCCACAAGGAAGGTGCCAGCCCTGAAAGCTCGTGCTGCTCTTCACTGTCCCCGTGCAGCCTATGCACAGGCACAACAGCATTGGGGATCTGTGCTTGCCCAGGAACTGTACACCTCTCGGTGTCCGTTCTCGGCATAACATTTTTCTGAAAAGGCAAACGTCCGGCTCCTTGTGCCACAAGGAAGGTGCCAGGCCTGAAAGCTCGTGCTGCTCTTCACTGTCCCCGTGCAGCCTATGCACAGGCACAACAGCATTGGGGATCTGTGCTTGCCCACAGGCGGCACATCTCACGGCGCTCGTTCTCGGCAGAGGCTCTTCCGAAAAGGCAAACGTCCGGCTCCTTGTCCCACAAGGAAGGTGCCAGCCCTGAAAGCTCGTGCTGCTCTTCACTGTCCCCGTGCAGCCTATGCACAGGCACAACAGCATTGGGGATCTGTGCTTGCCCAGGAACTGTACACCTCTCGGTGTCCGTTCTCGGCATAGCATTTTTCTGAAAAGGCAAACGTCCGGCTCCTTGTGCCACAAGGAAGGTGCCAGGCCTGAAAGCTCGTGCTGCTCTTCACTGTCCCCGTGCAGCCTATGCACAGGCACAACAGCATTGGGGATCTGTGCTTGCCCACAGGCGGCACATCTCACGGCGCTCGTTCTCGGCAGAGGCTCTTCCGAAAAGCCAAACGTCCGGCTCCTTGTCCCACAAGGAAGCTGCCAGGCCTGAAAGCTCGTGCTGCTCTTCACTGTCCCCGTGCAGCCTATGCACAGGCACAACAGCATTGGGGATCTGTGCTTGCCCAGGAACTGTACACCTCTCGGTGTCCGTTCTCGGCATAGCATTTTTCTGAAAAGGCAAACGTCCGGCTCCTTGTGCCACAAGGAAGGTGCCAGGCCTGAAAGCTCGTGCTGCTCTTCACTGTCCCCGTGCAGCCTATGCACAGGCACAACAGCATTGGGGATCTGTGCTTGCCCAGGAACTGTACACCTCTCGGTGTCCGTTCTCGGCATAGCATTTTTCTGAAAAGGCAAACGTCCGGCTCCTTGTGCCACAAGGAAGGTGCCAGGCCTGAAAGCTCGTGCTGCTCTTCACTGTCCCCGTGCAGCCTATGCACAGGCACAACAGCATTGGGGATCTGTGCTTGCCCAGGAACTGTACACCTCTCGGTGTCCGTTCTCGGCATAGCATTTTTCTGAAAAGGCAAACGTCCGGCTCCTTGTGCCACAAGGAAGGTGCCAGCCCTGAAAGCTCGTGCTGCTCTTCACTGTCCCCGTGCAGCCTATGCACAGGCACAACAGCATTGGGGATCTGTGCTTGCCCACAGGCGGCACATCTCACGGCGCTCGTTCTCGGCAGAGGCTCTTCCGAAAAGGCAAACGTCCGGCTCCTTGTCCCACAAGGAAGGTGCCAGCCCTGAAAGCTCGTGCTGCTCTTCACTGTCCCCGTGCAGCCTATGCACAGGCACAACAGCATTGGGGATCTGTGCTTGCCCAGGAACTGTACACCTCTCGGTGTCCGTTCTCGGCATAGCATTTTTCTGAAAAGGCAAACGTCCGGCTCCTTGTCCCACAAGGAAGGTGCCAGCCCTGAAAGCTCGTGCTGCTCTTCACTGTCCCCGTGCAGCCTATGCACAGGCACAACAGCATTGGGGATCTGTGCTTGCCCACAGGCGGCACATCTCACGGCGCTCGTTCTCGGCAGAGGCTCTTCCGAAAAGCCAAACGTCCGGCTCCTTGTCCCACAAGGAAGCTGCCAGGCCTGAAAGCTCGTGCTGCTCTTCACTGTCCCCGTGCAGCCTATGCACAGG
>NW_027439598.1:0-32688 GCF_964188355.1 Buteo buteo
GGCCTCCCCTGTGTGGCCCAAGGGGTAGACCTGGCCTCCCCTGTGTGGCCCAAGGGGTAGACCTGGCCTCCCCTTTCCGGCCCAAGGGGTAGACCTGGCCTCCCCTTTCCGGCCCAAGGGGTAGACCTGGCCTCCCCTTTCCGGCCCAAGGGGTAGACCTGGCCTCCCCTGTGTGGCCCAAGGGGTAGACCTGGCCTCCCCTGCGTGGCCCAAGGGGTAGACCTGGCCTCCCCTGTGTGGCCCAAGGGGTAGACCTGGCCTCCCCTGTGTGGCCCAAGGGGTAGACCTGGCCTCCCCTTTCCGGCCCAAGGGGTAGACCTGGCCTCCCCTTTCCGGCCCAAGGGGTAGACCTGGCCTCCCCTTTCCGGCCCAAGGGGTAGACCTGGCCTCCCCTGTGTGGCCCAAGGGGTAGACCTGGCCTCCCCTGTGTGGCCCAATGGGTAGACCTGGCCTCCCCTGTGTGGCCCAAGGGGTAGACCTGGCCTCCCCTGCGTGGCCCAAGGGGTAGACCTGGCCTCCCCTGTGTGGCCCAAGGGGTAGACCTGGCCTCCCCTGTGTGGCCCAAGGGGTAGACCTGGCCTCCCCTGTGTGGCCCAAGGGGCAGACCTGGCCTCCCCTGTGTGGCCCAAGGGGTAGACCTGGCCTCCCCTGTGTGGCCCAAGGGGTAGACCTGGCCTCCCCTGTGTGGCCCAAGGGGTAGACCTGGCCTCCCCTGTGTGGCCCAAGGGGTAGACCTGGCCTCCCCTGTGTGGCCCAAGGGGTAGACCTGGCCTCCCCTGTGTGGCCCAAGGGGTAGACCTGGCCTCCCCTTTCCGGCCCAAGGGGTAGACCTGGCCTCCCCTGTGTGGCCCAAGGGGTAGACCTGGCCTCCCCTGTGTGGCCCAAGGGGTAGACCTGGCCTCCCCTGTGTGGCCCAAGGGGTAGACCTGGCCTCACCTGTGTGGCCCAAGGGGTAGACCTGGCCTCCCCTGCGTGGCCCAAGGGGTAGACCTGGCCTCCCCTGCGTGGCCCAAGGGGTAGACCTGGCCTCCCCTGCGTGGCCCAAGGGGTAGACCTGGCCTCTCCTGCGTGGCCCAAGGGGTAGACCTGGCCTCCCCTGTGTGGCCCAAGGGGTAGACCTGGCCTCCCCTGTGTGGCCCAAGGGGTAGACCTGGCCTCCCCTGTGTGGCCCAAGGGGTAGACCAGGCCTCCCCTTTCCGGCCCAAGGGGTAGACCTGGCCTCCCCTTTCCAGCCCAAGGGGTAGACCTGGCCTCCCCTGTGTGGCCCAAGGGGTAGACCTGGCCTCCCCTGTGTGGCCCAAGGGGTAGACCTGGCCTCCCCTGTGTGGCCCAAGGGGTAGACCTGGCCTCCCCTGCGTGGCCCAAGGGGTAGACCTGGCCTCCCCTGTGTGGCCCAAGGGGTAGACCTGGCCTCCCCTGTGTGGCCCAAGGGGTAGACCTGGCCTCCCCTTTCCGGCCCAAGGGGTAGACCTGGCCTCCCCTTTCCGGCCCAAGGGGTAGACCTGGCCTCCCCTTTCCGGCCCAAGGGGTAGACCTGGCCTCCCCTGTGTGGCCCAAGGGGTAGACCTGGCCTCCCCTGTGTGGCCCAATGGGTAGACCTGGCCTCCCCTGTGTGGCCCAAGGGGTAGACCTGGCCTCCCCTGTGTGGCCCAAGGGGTAGACCTGGCCTCCCCTGTGTGGCCCAAGGGGTAGACCTGGCCTCCCCTGTGTGGCCCAAGGGGTAGACCTGGCCTCCCCTGTGTGGCCCAAGGGGTAGACCTGGCCTCCCCTGTGTGGCCCAAGGGGTAGACCTGGCCTCCCCTGTGTGGCCCAATGGGTAGACCTGGCCTCCCCTGTGTGGCCCAATGGGTAGACCTGGCCTCCCCTGTGTGGCCCAAGGGGTAGACCTGGCCTCCCCTGTGTGGCCCAAGGGGTAGACCTGGCCTCCCCTTTCCGGCCCAATGGGTAGACCTGGCCTCCCCTGTGTGGCCCAAGGGGTAGACCTGGCCTCCCCTGTGTGGCCCAAGGGGCAGACCTGGCCTCCCCTGTGTGGCCCAAGGGGTAGACCTGGCCTCCCCTGTGTGGCCCAAGGGGTAGACCTGGCCTCCCCTGTGTGGCCCAAGGGGTAGACCTGGCCTCCCCTGTGTGGCCCAATGGGTAGACCTGGCCTCCCCTGTGTGGCCCAAGGGGTAGACCTGGCCTCCCCTGTGTGGCCCAAGGGGTAGACCTGGCCTCCCCTGTGTGGCCCAAGGGGTAGACCTGGCCTCCCCTGTGTGGCCCAAGGGGCAGACCTGGCCTCCCCTGTGTGGCCCAAGGGGTAGACCTGGCCTCCCCTGTGTGGCCCAAGGGGCAGACCTGGCCTCCCCTGTGTGGCCCAAGGGGTAGACCTGGCCTCCCCTGTGTGGCCCAAGGGGTAGACCTGGCCTCCCCTGTGTGGCCCAAGGGGTAGACCTGGCCTCCCCTGTGTGGCCCAAGGGGTAGACCTGGCCTCCCCTGCGTGGCCCAAGGGGTAGACCTGGCCTCCCCTGCGTGGCCCAAGGGGTAGACCTGGCCTCCCCTGCGTGGCCCAAGGGGTAGACCTGGCCTCCCCTGCGTGGCCCAAGGGGTAGACCTGGCCTCCCCTGCGTGGCCCAAGGGGTAGACCTGGCCTCCCCTGTGTGGCCCAAGGGGTAGACCTGGCCTCCCCTGTGTGGCCCAAGGGGTAGACCTGGCCTCCCCTGAGTGGCCCAAGGGGTAGACCTGGCCTCCCCTGCGTGGCACAAGGGGTAGACCTGGCCTCCCCTGTGTGGCCCAAGGGGTAGACCTGGCCTCCCCTGTGTGGCCCAAGGGGTAGACCTGGCCTCCCCTGTGTGGCCCAAGGGGTAGACCTGGCCTCCCCTGCGTGGCCCAAGGGGTAGACCTGGCCTCCCCTGCGTGGCCCAAGGGGTAGACCTGGCCTCCCCTGTGTGGCCCAAGGGGTAGACCTGGCCTCCCCTGTGTGGCCCAAGGGGTAGACCTGGCCTCCCCTGTGTGGCCCAAGGGGCAGACCTGGCCTCCCCTGTGTGGCCCAAGGGGTAGACCTGGCCTCCCCTGTGTGGCCCAAGGGGTAGACCTGGCCTCCCCTGTGTGGCCCAAGGGGTAGACCTGGCCTCCCCTGTGTGGCCCAAGGGGTAGACCTGGCCTCCCCTGTGTGGCCCAAGGGGTAGACCTGGCCTCCCCTGTGTGGCCCAAGGGGTAGACCTGGCCTCCCCTTTCCGGCCCAAGGGGTAGACCTGGCCTCCCCTGTGTGGCCCAAGGGGTAGACCTGGCCTCCCCTGCGTGGCACAAGGGGTAGACCTGGCCTCCCCTGTGTGGCCCAAGGGGTAGACCTGGCCTCCCCTGTGTGGCCCAAGGGGTAGACCTGGCCTCCCCTGTGTGGCCCAAGGGGTAGACCTGGCCTCCCCTGCGTGGCCCAAGGGGTAGACCTGGCCTCCCCTGCGTGGCCCAAGGGGTAGACCTGGCCTCCCCTGTGTGGCCCAAGGGGTAGACCTGGCCTCCCCTGTGTGGCCCAAGGGGTAGACCTGGCCTCCCCTGTGTGGCCCAAGGGGCAGACCTGGCCTCCCCTGTGTGGCCCAAGGGGTAGACCTGGCCTCCCCTGTGTGGCCCAAGGGGTAGACCTGGCCTCCCCTGTGTGGCCCAAGGGGTAGACCTGGCCTCCCCTGTGTGGCCCAAGGGGTAGACCTGGCCTCCCCTGTGTGGCCCAAGGGGTAGACCTGGCCTCCCCTGTGTGGCCCAAGGGGTAGACCTGGCCTCCCCTTTCCGGCCCAAGGGGTAGACCTGGCCTCCCCTTTCCGGCCCAAGGGGTAGACCTGGCCTCCCCTGTGTGGCCCAAGGGGTAGACCTGGCCTCCCCTGTGTGGCCCAAGGGGTAGACCTGGCCTCACCTGTGTGGCCCAAGGGGTAGACCTGGCCTCCCCTGCGTGGCCCAAGGGGTAGACCTGGCCTCCCCTGCGTGGCCCAAGGGGTAGACCTGGCCTCCCCTGCGTGGCCCAAGGGGTAGACCTGGCCTCCCCTGTGTGGCCCAAGGGGTAGACCTGGCCTCCCCTGTGTGGCCCAAGGGGTAGACCTGGCCTCCCCTGCGTGGCCCAAGGGGTAGACCTGGCCTCCCCTGTGTGGCCCAAGGGGTAGACCTGGCCTCCCCTGTGTGGCCCAAGGGGTAGACCTGGCCTCCCCTTTCCGGCCCAAGGGGTAGACCTGGCCTCCCCTTTCCGGCCCAAGGGGTAGACCTGGCCTCCCCTTTCCGGCCCAAGGGGTAGACCTGGCCTCCCCTGTGTGGCCCAAGGGGTAGACCTGGCCTCCCCTGCGTGGCCCAAGGGGTAGACCTGGCCTCCCCTGTGTGGCCCAAGGGGTAGACCTGGCCTCCCCTGTGTGGCCCAAGGGGTAGACCTGGCCTCCCCTTTCCGGCCCAAGGGGTAGACCTGGCCTCCCCTTTCCGGCCCAAGGGGTAGACCTGGCCTCCCCTTTCCGGCCCAAGGGGTAGACCTGGCCTCCCCTGTGTGGCCCAAGGGGTAGACCTGGCCTCCCCTGTGTGGCCCAATGGGTAGACCTGGCCTCCCCTGTGTGGCCCAAGGGGTAGACCTGGCCTCCCCTGCGTGGCCCAAGGGGTAGACCTGGCCTCCCCTGTGTGGCCCAAGGGGTAGACCTGGCCTCCCCTGTGTGGCCCAAGGGGTAGACCTGGCCTCCCCTGTGTGGCCCAAGGGGCAGACCTGGCCTCCCCTGTGTGGCCCAAGGGGTAGACCTGGCCTCCCCTGTGTGGCCCAAGGGGTAGACCTGGCCTCCCCTGTGTGGCCCAAGGGGTAGACCTGGCCTCCCCTGTGTGGCCCAAGGGGTAGACCTGGCCTCCCCTGTGTGGCCCAAGGGGTAGACCTGGCCTCCCCTGTGTGGCCCAAGGGGTAGACCTGGCCTCCCCTTTCCGGCCCAAGGGGTAGACCTGGCCTCCCCTGTGTGGCCCAAGGGGTAGACCTGGCCTCCCCTGTGTGGCCCAAGGGGTAGACCTGGCCTCCCCTGTGTGGCCCAAGGGGTAGACCTGGCCTCACCTGTGTGGCCCAAGGGGTAGACCTGGCCTCCCCTGCGTGGCCCAAGGGGTAGACCTGGCCTCCCCTGCGTGGCCCAAGGGGTAGACCTGGCCTCCCCTGCGTGGCCCAAGGGGTAGACCTGGCCTCCCCTGCGTGGCCCAAGGGGTAGACCTGGCCTCCCCTGTGTGGCCCAAGGGGTAGACCTGGCCTCCCCTGTGTGGCCCAAGGGGTAGACCTGGCCTCCCCTGTGTGGCCCAAGGGGTAGACCTGGCCTCCCCTTTCCGGCCCAAGGGGTAGACCTGGCCTCCCCTTTCCGGCCCAAGGGGTAGACCTGGCCTCCCCTTTCCGGCCCAAGGGGTAGACCTGGCCTCCCCTGTGTGGCCCAAGGGGTAGACCTGGCCTCCCCTGTGTGGCCCAATGGGTAGACCTGGCCTCCCCTGTGTGGCCCAAGGGGTAGACCTGGCCTCCCCTGTGTGGCCCAAGGGGTAGACCTGGCCTCCCCTGTGTGGCCCAAGGGGTAGACCTGGCCTCCCCTGTGTGGCCCAAGGGGTAGACCTGGCCTCCCCTGTGTGGCCCAAGGGGTAGACCTGGCCTCCCCTGTGTGGCCCAAGGGGTAGACCTGGCCTCCCCTGTGTGGCCCAATGGGTAGACCTGGCCTCCCCTGTGTGGCCCAATGGGTAGACCTGGCCTCCCCTGTGTGGCCCAAGGGGTAGACCTGGCCTCCCCTGTGTGGCCCAAGGGGTAGACCTGGCCTCCCCTTTCCGGCCCAATGGGTAGACCTGGCCTCCCCTGTGTGGCCCAAGGGGTAGACCTGGCCTCCCCTGTGTGGCCCAAGGGGCAGACCTGGCCTCCCCTGTGTGGCCCAAGGGGTAGACCTGGCCTCCCCTGTGTGGCCCAAGGGGTAGACCTGGCCTCCCCTGTGTGGCCCAAGGGGTAGACCTGGCCTCCCCTGTGTGGCCCAATGGGTAGACCTGGCCTCCCCTGTGTGGCCCAAGGGGTAGACCTGGCCTCCCCTGTGTGGCCCAAGGGGTAGACCTGGCCTCCCCTGTGTGGCCCAAGGGGTAGACCTGGCCTCCCCTGTGTGGCCCAAGGGGCAGACCTGGCCTCCCCTGTGTGGCCCAAGGGGTAGACCTGGCCTCCCCTGTGTGGCCCAAGGGGCAGACCTGGCCTCCCCTGTGTGGCCCAAGGGGTAGACCTGGCCTCCCCTGTGTGGCCCAATGGGTAGACCTGGCCTCCCCTGTGTGGCCCAAGGGGTAGACCTGGCCTCCCCTGTGTGGCCCAAGGGGTAGACCTGGCCTCCCCTGTGTGGCCCAAGGGGTAGACCTGGCCTCCCCTGTGTGGCCCAAGGGGTAGACCTGGCCTCCCCTGTGTGGCCCAAGGGGTAGACCTGGCCTCCCCTGTGTGGCCCAAGGGGTAGACCTGGCCTCCCCTGTGTGGCCCAAGGGGTAGACCTGGCCTCCCCTGTGTGGCCCAAGGGGTAGACCTGGCCTCCCCTGTGTGGCCCAAGGGGTAGACCTGGCCTCCCCTGTGTGGCCCAAGGGGTAGACCTGGCCTCCCCTGTGTGGCCCAAGGGGTAGACCTGGCCTCCCCTGTGTGGCCCAAGGGGTAGACCTGGCCTCACCTGTGTGGCCCAAGGGGTAGACCTGGCCTCCCCTGCGTGGCCCAAGGGGTAGACCTGGCCTCCCCTGTGTGGCCCAAGGGGTAGACCTGGCCTCCCCTGTGTGGCCCAAGGGGTAGACCTGGCCTCCCCTGTGTGGCCCAAGGGGTAGACCTGGCCTCCCTTGTGTGGCCCAAGGGGTAGACCTGGCCTCCCCTGTGTGGCCCAAGGGGTAGACCTGGCCTCCCCTGTGTGGCCCAAGGGGTAGACCTGGCCTCCCTTGTGTGGCCCAAGGGGTAGACCTGGCCTCCCCTGTGTGGCCCAAGGGGTAGACCTGGCCTCCCCTGCATGGCCCAAGGGGTAGACCTGGCCTCCCCTGCGTGGCCCAAGGGGTAGACCTGGCCTCCCCTGCGTGGCCCAAGGGGTAGACCTGGCCTCCCCTGTGTGGCCCAAGGGGTAGACCTGGCCTCCCCTGTGTGGCCCAAGGGGTAGACCTGGCCTCCCCTGTGTGGCCCAAGGGGTAGACCTGGCCTCCCCTGCGTGGCACAAGGGGTAGACCTGGCCTCCCCTGTGTGGCCCAAGGGGTAGACCTGGCCTCCCCTGTGTGGCCCAAGGGGTAGACCTGGCCTCCCCTTTCCGGCCCAAGGGGTAGACCTGGCCTCCCCTTTCCGGCCCAAGGGGTAGACCTGGCCTCCCCTTTCCGGCCCAAGGGGTAGACCTGGCCTCCCCTGTGTGGCCCAAGGGGTAGACCTGGCCTCCCCTGTGTGGCCCAAGGGGCAGACCTGGCCTCCCCTGTGTGGCCCAAGGGGTAGACCTGGCCTCCCCTTTCCGGCCCAAGGGGTAGACCTGGCCTCCCCTGTGTGGCCCAAGGGGTAGACCTGGCCTCCCCTGTGTGGCCCAAGGGGTAGACCTGGCCTGCCCTGTGTGGCCCAAGGGGTAGACCTGGCCTCCCCTGCGTGGCCCAAGGGGTAGACCTGGCCTCCCCTGTGTGGCCCAAGGGGTAGACCTGGCCTCCCCTGTGTGGCCCAAGGGGTAGACCTGGCCTCCCTTGTGTGGCCCAAGGGGTAGACCTGGCCTCCCCTGTGTGGCCCAAGGGGTAGACCTGGCCTCCCCTGTGTGGCCCAAGGGGTAGACCTGGCCTCCCTTGTGTGGCCCAAGGGGTAGACCTGGCCTCCCCTGTGTGGCCCAAGGGGTAGACCTGGCCTCCCCTGTGTGGCCCAAGGGGTAGACCTGGCCTCCCCTGCGTGGCCCAAGGGGTAGACCTGGCCTCCCCTGCGTGGCCCAAGGGGTAGACCTGGCCTCCCCTGCGTGGCCCAAGGGGTAGACCTGGCCTCCCCTGCGTGGCCCAAGGGGTAGACCTGGCCTCCCCTGTGTGGCCCAAGGGGTAGACCTGGCCTCCCCTGTGTGGCCCAAGGGGTAGACCTGGCCTCCCCTGTGTGGCCCAAGGGGTAGACCTGGCCTCCCCTGCGTGGCACAAGGGGTAGACCTGGCCTCCCCTGTGTGGCCCAAGGGGTAGACCTGGCCTCCCCTGTGTGGCCCAAGGGGTAGACCTGGCCTCCCCTGCGTGGCCCAAGGGGTAGACCTGGCCTCCCCTGCGTGGCCCAAGGGGTAGACCTGGCCTCCCCTGCGTGGCCCAAGGGGTAGACCTGGCCTCCCCTGTGTGGCCCAAGGGGTAGACCTGGCCTCCCCTGTGTGGCCCAAGGGGTAGACCTGGCCTCCCCTGTGTGGCCCAAGGGGCAGACCTGGCCTCCCCTGTGTGGCCCAAGGGGTAGACCTGGCCTCCCCTGTGTGGCCCAAGGGGTAGACCTGGCCTCCCCTGTGTGGCCCAAGGGGTAGACCTGGCCTCCCCTGTGTGGCCCAAGGGGTAGACCTGGCCTCCCCTGTGTGGCCCAAGGGGTAGACCTGGCCTCCCCTGTGTGGCCCAAGGGGTAGACCTGGCCTCCCCTTTCCGGCCCAAGGGGTAGACCTGGCCTCCCCTGTGTGGCCCAAGGGGTAGACCTGGCCTCCCCTGTGTGGCCCAAGGGGTAGACCTGGCCTCCCCTGTGTGGCCCAAGGGGTAGACCTGGCCTCACCTGTGTGGCCCAAGGGGTAGACCTGGCCTCCCCTGTGTGGCCCAAGGGGTAGACCTGGCCTCCCCTGTGTGGCCCAAGGGGTAGACCTGGCCTCCCCTGTGTGGCCCAAGGGGTAGACCTGGCCTCCCCTGTGTGGCCCAAGGGGTAGACCTGGCCTCCCCTGTGTGGCCCAAGGGGTAGACCTGGCCTCCCCTGTGTGGACCAAGGGGTAGACCTGGCCTCACCTGTGTGGCCCAAGGGGTAGACCTGGCCTCCCCTGCGTGGCCCAAGGGGTAGACCTGGCCTCCCCTGTGTGGCCCAAGGGGTAGACCTGGCCTCCCCTGTGTGGCCCAATGGGTAGACCTGGCCTCCCCTGTGTGGCCCAAGGGGTAGACCTGGCCTCCCCTGTGTGGCCCAAGGGGTAGACCTGGCCTCCCCTGTGTGGCCCAAGGGGTAGACCTGGCCTCCCCTGTGTGGCCCAAGGGGTAGACCTGGCCTCCCCTGTGTGGCCCAAGGGGTAGACCTGGCCTCCCCTGTGTGGCCCAAGGGGTAGACCTGGCCTCCCCTGTGTGGCCCAATGGGTAGACCTGGCCTCCCCTGTGTGGCCCAATGGGTAGACCTGGCCTCCCCTGTGTGGCCCAAGGGGTAGACCTGGCCTCCCCTGTGTGGCCCAAGGGGTAGACCTGGCCTCCCCTTTCCGGCCCAATGGGTAGACCTGGCCTCCCCTGTGTGGCCCAAGGGGTAGACCTGGCCTCCCCTGTGTGGCCCAAGGGGCAGACCTGGCCTCCCCTGTGTGGCCCAAGGGGTAGACCTGGCCTCCCCTGTGTGGCCCATGGGGTAGACCTGGCCTCCCCTGTGTGGCCCAAGGGGTAGACCTGGCCTCCCCTGTGTGGCCCAATGGGTAGACCTGGCCTCCCCTGTGTGGCCCAAGGGGTAGACCTGGCCTCCCCTGTGTGGCCCAAGGGGTAGACCTGGCCTCCCCTGTGTGGCCCAAGGGGTAGACCTGGCCTCCCCTGTGTGGCCCAAGGGGCAGACCTGGCCTCCCCTGTGTGGCCCAAGGGGTAGACCTGGCCTCCCCTGTGTGGCCCAAGGGGCAGACCTGGCCTCCCCTGTGTGGCCCAAGGGGTAGACCTGGCCTCCCCTGTGTGGCCCAATGGGTAGACCTGGCCTCCCCTGTGTGGCCCAAGGGGTAGACCTGGCCTCCCCTGTGTGGCCCAAGGGGTAGACCTGGCCTCCCCTGTGTGGCCCAAGGGGTAGACCTGGCCTCCCCTGTGTGGCCCAAGGGGTAGACCTGGCCTCCCCTGTGTGGCCCAAGGGGTAGACCTGGCCTCCCCTGTGTGGCCCAAGGGGTAGACCTGGCCTCCCCTGTGTGGCCCAAGGGGTAGACCTGGCCTCCCCTGTGTGGCCCAAGGGGTAGACCTGGCCTCCCCTGTGTGGCCCAAGGGGTAGACCTGGCCTCCCCTGTGTGGCCCAAGGGGTAGACCTGGCCTCCCCTGTGTGGCCCAAGGGGTAGACCTGGCCTCCCCTGTGTGGCCCAAGGGGTAGACCTGGCCTCACCTGTGTGGCCCAAGGGGTAGACCTGGCCTCCCCTGCGTGGCCCAAGGGGTAGACCTGGCCTCCCCTGTGTGGCCCAAGGGGCAGACCTGGCCTCCCCTGTGTGGCCCAAGGGGTAGAACTGGCCTCCCCTGCGTGGCCCAAGGGGTAGACCTGGCCTCCCCTGTGTGGCCCAAGGGGTAGACCTGGCCTCCCCTGTGTGGCCCAAGGGGTAGACCTGGCCTCCCCTGTGTGGCCCAAGGGGCAGACCTGGCCTCCCCTGTGTGGCCCAAGGGGTAGACCTGGCCTCCCCTGTGTGGCCCAAGGGGTAGACCTGGCCTCCCCTGTGTGGCCCAAGGGGTAGACCTGGCCTCCCCTGTGTGGCCCAAGGGGTAGACCTGGCCTCCCCTGTGTGGCCCAAGGGGTAGACCTGGCCTCCCCTGTGTGGCCCTAGGGGTAGACCTGGCCTCCCCTTTCCGGCCCAAGGGGTAGACCTGGCCTCCCCTGTGTGGCCCAAGGGGTAGACCTGGCCTCCCCTGTGTGGCCCAAGGGGTAGACCTGGCCTCCCCTGTGTGGCCCAAGGGGTAGACCTGGCCTCCCCTGTGTGGCCCAAGGGGTAGACCTGGCCTCCCCTGTGTGGCCCAAGGGGTAGACCTGGCCTCCCCTGTGTGGCCCAAGGGGTAGACCTGGCCTCCCCTGTGTGGCCCAAGGGGTAGACCTGGCCTCCCCTGTGTGGACCAAGGGGTAGACCTGGCCTCCCCTGTGTGGCCCAAGGGGTAGACCTGGCCTCCCCTGTGTGGACCAAGGGGTAGACCTGGCCTCACCTGTGTGGCCCAAGGGGTAGACCTGGCCTCCCCTGCGTGGCCCAAGGGGTAGACCTGGCCTCCCCTGTGTGGCCCAAGGGGTAGACCTGGCCTCCCCTGTGTGGCCCAATGGATAGACCTGGCCTCCCCTGTGTGGCCCAAGGGGTAGACCTGGCCTCCCCTGTGTGGCCCAAGGGGTAGACCTGGCCTCCCCTGTGTGGCCCAAGGGGTAGACCTGGCCTCCCCTGTGTGGCCCAAGGGGTAGACCTGGCCTCCCCTGTGTGGCCCAAGGGGTAGACCTGGCCTCCCCTGTGTGGCCCAAGGGGTAGACCTGGCCTCCCCTGTGTGGCCCAATGGGTAGACCTGGCCTCCCCTGTGTGGCCCAATGGGTAGACCTGGCCTCCCCTGTGTGGCCCAAGGGGTAGACCTGGCCTCCCCTGTGTGGCCCAAGGGGTAGACCTGGCCTCCCCTTTCCGGCCCAATGGGTAGACCTGGCCTCCCCTGTGTGGCCCAAGGGGTAGACCTGGCCTCCCCTGTGTGGCCCAAGGGGCAGACCTGGCCTCCCCTGTGTGGCCCAAGGGGTAGACCTGGCCTCCCCTGTGTGGCCCAAGGGGTAGACCTGGCCTCCCCTGTGTGGCCCAAGGGGTAGACCTGGCCTCCCCTGTGTGGCCCAATGGGTAGACCTGGCCTCCCCTGTGTGGCCCAAGGGGTAGACCTGGCCTCCCCTGTGTGGCCCAAGGGGTAGACCTGGCCTCCCCTGTGTGGCCCAAGGGGTAGACCTGGCCTCCCCTGTGTGGCCCAAGGGGCAGACCTGGCCTCCCCTGTGTGGCCCAATGGGTAGACCTGGCCTCCCCTGTGTGGCCCAAGGGGCAGACCTGGCCTCCCCTGTGTGGCCCAAGGGGTAGACCTGGCCTCCCCTGTGTGGCCCAATGGGTAGACCTGGCCTCCCCTGTGTGGCCCAAGGGGTAGACCTGGCCTCCCCTGTGTGGCCCAAGGGGTAGACCTGGCCTCCCCTGTGTGGCCCAAGGGGTAGACCTGGCCTCCCCTGTGTGGCCCAAGGGGTAGACCTGGCCTCCCCTGTGTGGCCCAAGGGGTAGACCTGGCCTCCCCTGTGTGGCCCAAGGGGTAGACCTGGCCTCCCCTGTGTGGCCCAAGGGGTAGACCTGGCCTCCCCTGTGTGGCCCAAGGGGTAGACCTGGCCTCCCCTGTGTGGCCCAAGGGGTAGACCTGGCCTCCCCTGTGTGGCCCAAGGGGTAGACCTGGCCTCCCCTGTGTGGCCCAAGGGGTAGACCTGGCCTCCCCTGTGTGGCCCAAGGGGTAGACCTGGCCTCACCTGTGTGGCCCAAGGGGTAGACCTGGCCTCCCCTGCGTGGCCCAAGGGGTAGACCTGGCCTCCCCTGTGTGGCCCAAGGGGTAGACCTGGCCTCCCCTGTGTGGCCCAAGGGGTAGACCTGGCCTCCCCTGTGTGGCCCAAGGGGTAGACCTGGCCTCCCCTGTGTGGCCCAAGGGGTAGACCTGGCCTCCCCTGTGTGGCCCAAGGGGTAGACCTGGCCTCCCCTGTGTGGCCCAAGGGGTAGACCTGGCCTCCCCTGTGTGGCCCAAGGGGTAGACCTGGCCTCCCCTGTGTGGCCCAAGGGGTAGACCTGGCCTCCCCTGTGTGGCCCAAGGGGTAGACCTGGCCTCCCCTGTGTGGCCCAAGGGGTAGACCTGGCCTACCCAGTGTGGCCCAAGGGGCAGACCTGGCCTCCCCTGCGTGGCCCAAGGGGTAGACCTGGCCTCCCCTGTGTGGCCCAAGGGGCAGACCTGGCCTCCCCTGTGTGGCCCAAGGGGTAGACCTGGCCTCCCCTGTGTGGCCCAATGGGTAGACCTGGCCTCCCCTGTGTGGCCCAAGGGGTAGACCTGGCCTCCCCTGTGTGGCCCAAGGGGTAGACCTGGCCTCCCCTGTGTGGCCCAAGGGGTAGACCTGGCCTCCCCTGTGTGGCCCAAGGGGTAGACCTGGCCTCCCCTTTCCGGCCCAAGGGGTAGACCTGGCCTCCCCTGTGTGGCCCAAGGGGTAGACCTGGCCTCCCCTGTGTGGCCCAAGGGGTAGACCTGGCCTCCCCTGTGTGGCCCAAGGGGTAGACCTGGCCTCCCCTGTGTGGCCCAAGGGGTAGACCTGGCCTCCCCTGTGTGGCCCAAGGGGTAGACCTGGCCTCCCCTGTGTGGCCCAAGGGGTAGACCTGGCCTCCCCTGTGTGGCCCAAGGGGTAGACCTGGCCTCCCCTGTGTGGCCCAAGGGGTAGACCTGGCCTCCCCTGCGTGGCCCAAGGGGTAGACCTGGCCTCCCCTGCGTGGCCCAAGGGGTAGACCTGGCCTCCCCTGTGTGGCCCAAGGGGTAGACCTGGCCTCCCCTGTGTGGCCCAAGGGGTAGACCTGGCCTCCCCTGTGTGGCCCAAGGGGTAGACCTGGCCTCCCTTGTGTGGCCCAAGGGGTAGACCTGGCCTCCCCTGTGTGGCCCAAGGGGTAGACCTGGCCTCCCCTGTGTGGCCCAAGGGGTAGACCTGGCCTCCCTTGTGTGGCCCAAGGGGTAGACCTGGCCTCCCCTGTGTGGCCCAAGGGGTAGACCTGGCCTCCCCTGCATGGCCCAATGGGTAGACCTGGCCTCCCCTGTGTGGCCCAAGGGGTAGACCTGGCCTCCCCTGTGTGGCCCAAGGGGTAGACCTGGCCTCCCCTGTGTGGCCCAAGGGGTAGACCTGGCCTCCCCTGTGTGGCCCAAGGGGCAGACCTGGCCTCCCCTGTGTGGCCCAAGGGGTAGACCTGGCCTCCCCTGTGTGGCCCAAGGGGCAGACCTGGCCTCCCCTGTGTGGCCCAAGGGGTAGACCTGGCCTCCCCTGCGTGGCCCAAGGGGTAGACCTGGCCTCCCCTGTGTGGCCCAAGGGGTAGACCTGGCCTCCCCTGTGTGGCCCAAGGGGTAGACCTGGCCTCCCCTGTGTGGCCCAAGGGGCAGACCTGGCCTCCCCTGTGTGGCCCAAGGGGTAGACCTGGCCTCCCCTGTGTGGCCCAAGGGGTAGACCTGGCCTCCCCTGTGTGGCCCAAGGGGTAGACCTGGCCTCCCCTGTGTGGCCCAAGGGGTAGACCTGGCCTCCCCTGTGTGGCCCAAGGGGTAGACCTGGCCTCCCCTGTGTGGCCCAAGGGGTAGACCTGGCCTCCCCTTTCCGGCCCAAGGGGTAGACCTGGCCTCCCCTGTGTGGCCCAATGGGTAGACCTGGCCTCCCCTGTGTGGCCCAAGGGGTAGACCTGGCCTCCCCTGTGTGGCCCAAGGGGTAGACCTGGCCTCCCCTGTGTGGCCCAAGGGGTAGACCTGGCCTCCCCTGTGTGGCCCAAGGGGTAGACCTGGCCTCCCCTGTGTGGCCCAAGGGGTAGACCTGGCCTCCCCTGTGTGGCCCAAGGGGTAGACCTGGCCTCCCCTGTGTGGACCAAGGGGTAGACCTGGCCTCCCCTGTGTGGCCCAAGGGGTAGACCTGGCCTCCCCTGTGTGGACCAAGGGGTAGACCTGGCCTCACCTGTGTGGCCCAAGGGGTAGACCTGGCCTCCCCTGCGTGGCCCAAGGGGTAGACCTGGCCTCCCCTGTGTGGCCCAAGGGGTAGACCTGGCCTCCCCTGTGTGGCCCAATGGGTAGACCTGGCCTCCCCTGTGTGGCCCAAGGGGTAGACCTGGCCTCCCCTGTGTGGCCCAAGGGGTAGACCTGGCCTCCCCTGTGTGGCCCAAGGGGTAGACCTGGCCTCCCCTGTGTGGCCCAAGGGGTAGACCTGGCCTCCCCTGTGTGGCCCAAGGGGTAGACCTGGCCTCCCCTGTGTGGCCCAAGGGGTAGACCTGGCCTCCCCTGCGTGGCCCAAGGGGTAGACCTGGCCTCCCCTGTGTGGCCCAAGGGGTAGACCTGGCCTCCCCTGTGTGGCCCAAGGGGTAGACCTGGCCTCCCCTGTGTGGCCCAAGGGGTAGACCTGGCCTCCCCTGTGTGGCCCAAGGGGTAGACCTGGCCTCCCCTGTGTGGCCCAAGGGGTAGACCTGGCCTCCCCTGTGTGGCCCAAGGGGTAGACCTGGCCTACCCAGTGTGGCCCAAGGGGCAGACCTGGCCTCCCCTGTGTGGCCCAAGGGGTAGACCTGGCCTCCCCTGTGTGGCCCAAGGGGCAGACCTGGCCTCCCCTGTGTGGCCCAAGGGGTAGACCTGGCCTCCCCTGTGTGGCCCAATGGGTAGACCTGGCCTCCCCTGTGTGGCCCAAGGGGTAGACCTGGCCTCCCCTGTGTGGCCCAAGGGGTAGACCTGGCCTCCCCTGTGTGGCCCAAGGGGTAGACCTGGCCTCCCCTGTGTGGCCCAAGGGGTAGACCTGGCCTCCCCTTTCCGGCCCAAGGGGTAGACCTGGCCTCCCCTGTGTGGCCCAAGGGGTAGACCTGGCCTCCCCTGTGTGGCCCAAGGGGTAGACCTGGCCTCCCCTGTGTGGCCCAAGGGGTAGACCTGGCCTCCCCTGTGTGGCCCAAGGGGTAGACCTGGCCTCCCCTGTGTGGCCCAAGGGGTAGACCTGGCCTCCCCTGTGTGGCCCAAGGGGTAGACCTGGCCTCCCCTGTGTGGCCCAAGGGGTAGACCTGGCCTCCCCTGTGTGGCCCAAGGGGTAGACCTGGCCTCACCTGTGTGGCCCAAGGGGTAGACCTGGCCTCCCCTGCGTGGCCCAAGGGGTAGACCTGGCCTCCCCTGTGTGGCCCAAGGGGTAGACCTGGCCTCCCCTGTGTGGCCCAAGGGGTAGACCTGGCCTCCCCTGTGTGGCCCAAGGGGTAGACCTGGCCTCCCTTGTGTGGCCCAAGGGGTAGACCTGGCCTCCCCTGTGTGGCCCAAGGGGTAGACCTGGCCTCCCCTGTGTGGCCCAAGGGGTAGACCTGGCCTCCCTTGTGTGGCCCAAGGGGTAGACCTGGCCTCCCCTGTGTGGCCCAAGGGGTAGACCTGGCCTCCCCTGCATGGCCCAATGGGTAGACCTGGCCTCCCCTGTGTGGCCCAAGGGGTAGACCTGGCCTCCCCTGTGTGGCCCAAGGGGTAGACCTGGCCTCCCCTGTGTGGCCCAAGGGGTAGACCTGGCCTCCCCTGTGTGGCCCAAGGGGCAGACCTGGCCTCCCCTGTGTGGCCCAAGGGGTAGACCTGGCCTCCCCTGTGTGGCCCAAGGGGCAGACCTGGCCTCCCCTGTGTGGCCCAAGGGGTAGACCTGGCCTCCCCTGCGTGGCCCAAGGGGTAGACCTGGCCTCCCCTGTGTGGCCCAAGGGGTAGACCTGGCCTCCCCTGTGTGGCCCAAGGGGTAGACCTGGCCTCCCCTGTGTGGCCCAAGGGGCAGACCTGGCCTCCCCTGTGTGGCCCAAGGGGTAGACCTGGCCTCCCCTGTGTGGCCCAAGGGGTAGACCTGGCCTCCCCTGTGTGGCCCAAGGGGTAGACCTGGCCTCCCCTGTGTGGCCCAAGGGGTAGACCTGGCCTCCCCTGTGTGGCCCAAGGGGTAGACCTGGCCTCCCCTGTGTGGCCCAAGGGGTAGACCTGGCCTCCCCTTTCCGGCCCAAGGGGTAGACCTGGCCTCCCCTGTGTGGCCCAATGGGTAGACCTGGCCTCCCCTGTGTGGCCCAAGGGGTAGACCTGGCCTCCCCTGTGTGGCCCAAGGGGTAGACCTGGCCTCCCCTGTGTGGCCCAAGGGGTAGACCTGGCCTCCCCTGTGTGGCCCAAGGGGTAGACCTGGCCTCCCCTGTGTGGCCCAAGGGGTAGACCTGGCCTCCCCTGTGTGGCCCAAGGGGTAGACCTGGCCTCCCCTGTGTGGACCAAGGGGTAGACCTGGCCTCCCCTGTGTGGCCCAAGGGGTAGACCTGGCCTCCCCTGTGTGGACCAAGGGGTAGACCTGGCCTCACCTGTGTGGCCCAAGGGGTAGACCTGGCCTCCCCTGCGTGGCCCAAGGGGTAGACCTGGCCTCCCCTGTGTGGCCCAAGGGGTAGACCTGGCCTCCCCTGTGTGGCCCAATGGGTAGACCTGGCCTCCCCTGTGTGGCCCAAGGGGTAGACCTGGCCTCCCCTGTGTGGCCCAAGGGGTAGACCTGGCCTCCCCTGTGTGGCCCAAGGGGTAGACCTGGCCTCCCCTGTGTGGCCCAAGGGGTAGACCTGGCCTCCCCTGTGTGGCCCAAGGGGTAGACCTGGCCTCCCCTGTGTGGCCCAAGGGGTAGACCTGGCCTCCCCTGTGTGGCCCAATGGGTAGACCTGGCCTCCCCTGTGTGGCCCAATGGGTAGACCTGGCCTCCCCTGTGTGGCCCAAGGGGTAGACCTGGCCTCCCCTGTGTGGCCCAAGGGGTAGACCTGGCCTCCCCTTTCCGGCCCAATGGGTAGACCTGGCCTCCCCTGTGTGGCCCAAGGGGTAGACCTGGCCTCCCCTGTGTGGCCCAAGGGGCAGACCTGGCCTCCCCTGTGTGGCCCAAGGGGTAGACCTGGCCTCCCCTGTGTGGCCCAAGGGGTAGACCTGGCCTCCCCTGTGTGGCCCAAGGGGTAGACCTGGCCTCCCCTGTGTGGCCCAATGGGTAGACCTGGCCTCCCCTGTGTGGCCCAAGGGGTAGACCTGGCCTCCCCTGTGTGGCCCAAGGGGTAGACCTGGCCTCCCCTGTGTGGCCCAAGGGGTAGACCTGGCCTCCCCTGTGTGGCCCAAGGGGCAGACCTGGCCTCCCCTGTGTGGCCCAAGGGGTAGACCTGGCCTCCCCTGTGTGGCCCAAGGGGCAGACCTGGCCTCCCCTGTGTGGCCCAAGGGGTAGACCTGGCCTCCCCTGTGTGGCCCAAGGGGTAGACCTGGCCTCCCCTGTGTGGCCCAAGGGGTAGACCTGGCCTCCCCTGTGTGGCCCAAGGGGCAGACCTGGCCTCCCTGTGTGGCCCAAGGGGTAGACCTGGCCTCCCCTTTTCGGCCCAAGGGGTAGACCTGGCCTCCCCTGTGTGGCCCAAGGGGTAGACCTGGCCTCCCCTGTGTGGCCCAAGGGGTAGACCTGGCCTCCCCTGTGTGGCCCAAGGGGTAGACCTGGCCTCCCTGTGTGGCCCAATGGGTAGACCTGGCCTCCCCTGTGTGGCCCAAGGGGTAGACCTGGCCTCCCCTGTGTGGCCCAAGGGGTAGACCTGGCCTCCCCTGTGTGGCCAAGGGGTAGACCAGGCCTCCCCTGTGTGGCCCAAGGGGTAGACCTGGCCTCCCCTTTCCGGCCCAAGGGGTAGACCTGGCCTCCCCTGTGTGGCCCAAGGGGTAGACCTGGCCTCCCCTGTGTGGCCCAAGGGGTAGACCTGGCCTCCCCTGTGTGGCCCAAGGGGTAGACCTGGCCTCCCCTGTGTGGCCCAAGGGTAGACCTGGCCTCCCCTTTCCGGCCCAAGGGGTAGACCTGGCCTCCCTTGTGTGGCCCAAGGGGTAGACCTGGCCTCCCCTGTGTGGCCCAAGGGGTAGACCTGGCCTCCCCTGTGTGGCCCAAGGGGTAGACCTGGCCTCCCCTGTGTGGCCCAATGGGTAGACCTGGCCTCCCCTGTGTGGCCCAAGGGGTAGACCTGGCCTCCCCTGTGTGGCCCCAAGGGGTAGACCTGGCCTCCCCTGCGTGGCCCAAGGGGTAGACCTGGCCTCCCCTGCGTGGCCCAAGGGGTAGACCTGGCCTCCCCTGTGTGGCCCAAGGGGTAGACCTGGCCTCCCCTGTGTGGCCCAAGGGGTAGACCTGGCCTCCCCTGTGTGGCCCAAGGGGTAGACCTGGCCTCCCCTGTGTGGCCCAAGGGGTAGACCTGGCCTCACCTGTGTGGCCCAAGGGGTAGACCTGGCCTCCCCTGCGTGGCCCAAGGGGTAGACCTGGCCTCCCCTGTGTGGCCCAAGGGGTAGACCTGGCCTCCCCTGTGTGGCCCAAGGGGTAGACCTGGCCTCCCCTGTGTGGCCCAAGGGGTAGACCTGGCCTCCCCTGTGTGGCCCAAGGGGTAGACCTGGCCTCCCCTGTGTGGCCCAAGGGGTAGACCTGGCCTCCCTTGTGTGGCCCAAGGGGTAGACCTGGCCTCCCTGTGTGGCCCAAGGGGTAGACCTGGCCTCCCCTGTGTGGCCCAAGGGGTAGACCTGGCCTCCCTTGTGTGGTCCAAGGGGTAGACCTGGCCTCCCCTGTGTGGCCCAAGGGGTAGACCTGGCCTCCCCTGCGTGGCCCAAGGGGTAGACCTGGCCTCCCTGCGTGGCCCAAGGGGTAGACCTGGCCTCCCCTGCGTGGCCCAAGGGGTAGACCTGGCCTCCCCTGCGTGGCCCAAGGGGTAGACCTGGCCTCCCCTGCGTGGCCCAAGGGGTAGACCTGGCCTCCCCTGTGTGGCCCAAGGGGTAGACCTGGCCTCCCCTGTGTGGCCCAAGGGGTAGACCTGGCCTCCCCTGTGTGGCCCAAGGGGTAGACCTGGCCTCCCCTTTCCGGCCCAAGGGGTAGACCTGGCCTCCCCTGTGTGGCCCAAGGGGTAGACCTGGCCTCCCCTTTCCGGCCCAAGGGGTAGACCTGGCCTCCCCTGTGTGGCCCAAGGGGTAGACCTGGCCTCCCCTGTGTGGCCCAAGGGGTAGACCTGGCCTCCCCTGTGTGGCCCAAGGGGTAGACCTGGCCTCCCCTGCGTGGCCCAAGGGGTAGACCTGGCCTCCCCTGCGTGGCCCAAGGGGTAGACCTGGCCTCCCCTGCGTGGCCCAAGGGGTAGACCTGGCCTCCCCTGCGTGGCCCAAGGGGTAGACCTGGCCTCCCCTGCGTGGCCCAAGGGGGTAGACCTGGCCTCCCCTGTGTGGCCCAAGGGGTAGACCTGGCCTCCCCTGTGTGGCCCAAGGGGTAGACCTGGCCTCCCTGAGTGGCCCAAGGGTAGACCTGGCCTCCCCTGCGTGGCACAAGGGGTAGACCTGGCCTCCCCTGTGTGGCCCAAGGGGTAGACCTGGCCTCCCCTGTGTGGCCCAAGGGGTAGACCTGGCCTCCCCTGTGTGGCCCAAGGGGTAGACCTGGCCTCCCCTGCGTGGCCCAAGGGGTAGACCTGGCCTCCCCTGCGTGGCCCAAGGGTAGACCTGGCCTCCCCTGTGTGGCCCAAGGGGTAGACCTGGCCTCCCCTGTGTGGCCCAAGGGGTAGACCTGGCCTCCCCTGTGTGGCCCAAGGGGCAGACCTGGCCTCCCCTGTGTGGCCCAAGGGGTAGACCTGGCCTCCCCCTGTGTGGCCCAAGGGGTAGACCTGGCCTCCCCTGTGTGGCCCAAGGGGTAGACCTGGCCTCCCTGTGTGGCCCAAGGGGTAGACCTGGCCTCCCCTGTGTGGCCCAAGGGGTAGACCTGGCCTCCCCTGTGTGGCCCAAGGGGTAGACCTGGCCTCCCCTTTCCGGCCCAAGGGGTAGACCTGGCCTCCCCTGTGTGGCCCAAGGGGTAGACCTGGCCTCCCCTGTGTGGCCCAAGGGGTAGACCTGGCCTCCCCTGTGTGGCCCAAGGGGTAGACCTGGCCTCACCTGTGTGGCCCAAGGGGTAGACCTGGCCTCCCCTGCGTGGCCCAAGGGGTAGACCTGGCCTCCCCTGCGTGGCCCAAGGCGTAGACCTGGCCTCCCCTGCGTGGCCCAAGGGGTAGACCTGGCCTCCCCTGCGTGGCCCAAGGGGTAGACCTGGCCTCCCCTGTGTGGCCCAAGGGGTAGACCTGGCCTCCCCTGCGTGGCCCAAGGGGTAGACCTGGCCTCCCCTGTGTGGCCCAAGGGGTAGACCTGGCCTCCCCTGTGTGGCCCAAGGGGTAGACCTGGCCTCCCCTTTCCGGCCCAAGGGGTAGACCTGGCCTCCCCTTTCCGGCCCAAGGGGTAGACCTGGCCTCCCCTTTCCGGCCCAAGGGGTAGACCTGGCCTCCCCTGTGTGGCCCAAGGGGTAGACCTGGCCTCCCCTGCGTGGCCCAAGGGGTAGACCTGGCCTCCCCTGTGTGGCCCAAGGGGTAGACCTGGCCTCCCCTGTGTGGCCCAAGGGGTAGACCTGGCCTCCCCTTTCCGGCCCAAGGGGTAGACCTGGCCTCCCCTTTCCGGCCCAAGGGGTAGACCTGGCCTCCCCTTTCCGGCCCAAGGGGTAGACCTGGCCTCCCCTGTGTGGCCCAAGGGGTAGACCTGGCCTCCCCTGTGTGGCCCAATGGGTAGACCTGGCCTCCCCTGTGTGGCCCAAGGGGTAGACCTGGCCTCCCCTGCGTGGCCCAAGGGGTAGACCTGGCCTCCCCTGTGTGGCCCAAGGGGTAGACCTGGCCTCCCCTGTGTGGCCCAAGGGGTAGACCTGGCCTCCCCTGTGTGGCCCAAGGGGCAGACCTGGCCTCCCCTGTGTGGCCCAAGGGGTAGACCTGGCCTCCCCTGTGTGGCCCAAGGGGTAGACCTGGCCTCCCCTGTGTGGCCCAAGGGGTAGACCTGGCCTCCCCTGTGTGGCCCAAGGGGTAGACCTGGCCTCCCCTGTGTGGCCCAAGGGGTAGACCTGGCCTCCCCTGTGTGGCCCAAGGGGTAGACCTGGCCTCCCCTTTCCGGCCCAAGGGGTAGACCTGGCCTCCCCTGTGTGGCCCAAGGGGTAGACCTGGCCTCCCCTGTGTGGCCCAAGGGGTAGACCTGGCCTCCCCTGTGTGGCCCAAGGGGTAGACCTGGCCTCACCTGTGTGGCCCAAGGGGTAGACCTGGCCTCCCCTGCGTGGCCCAAGGGGTAGACCTGGCCTCCCCTGCGTGGCCCAAGGGGTAGACCTGGCCTCCCCTGCGTGGCCCAAGGGGTAGACCTGGCCTCTCCTGCGTGGCCCAAGGGGTAGACCTGGCCTCCCCTGTGTGGCCCAAGGGGTAGACCTGGCCTCCCCTGTGTGGCCCAAGGGGTAGACCTGGCCTCCCCTGTGTGGCCCAAGGGGTAGACCAGGCCTCCCCTTTCCGGCCCAAGGGGTAGACCTGGCCTCCCCTTTCCAGCCCAAGGGGTAGACCTGGCCTCCCCTGTGTGGCCCAAGGGGTAGACCTGGCCTCCCCTGTGTGGCCCAAGGGGTAGACCTGGCCTCCCCTGTGTGGCCCAAGGGGTAGACCTGGCCTCCCCTGCGTGGCCCAAGGGGTAGACCTGGCCTCCCCTGTGTGGCCCAAGGGGTAGACCTGGCCTCCCCTGTGTGGCCCAAGGGGTAGACCTGGCCTCCCCTTTCCGGCCCAAGGGGTAGACCTGGCCTCCCCTTTCCGGCCCAAGGGGTAGACCTGGCCTCCCCTTTCCGGCCCAAGGGGTAGACCTGGCCTCCCCTGTGTGGCCCAAGGGGTAGACCTGGCCTCCCCTGTGTGGCCCAATGGGTAGACCTGGCCTCCCCTGTGTGGCCCAAGGGGTAGACCTGGCCTCCCCTGTGTGGCCCAAGGGGTAGACCTGGCCTCCCCTGTGTGGCCCAAGGGGTAGACCTGGCCTCCCCTGTGTGGCCCAAGGGGTAGACCTGGCCTCCCCTGTGTGGCCCAAGGGGTAGACCTGGCCTCCCCTGTGTGGCCCAAGGGGTAGACCTGGCCTCCCCTGTGTGGCCCAATGGGTAGACCTGGCCTCCCCTGTGTGGCCCAATGGGTAGACCTGGCCTCCCCTGTGTGGCCCAAGGGGTAGACCTGGCCTCCCCTGTGTGGCCCAAGGGGTAGACCTGGCCTCCCCTTTCCGGCCCAATGGGTAGACCTGGCCTCCCCTGTGTGGCCCAAGGGGTAGACCTGGCCTCCCCTGTGTGGCCCAAGGGGCAGACCTGGCCTCCCCTGTGTGGCCCAAGGGGTAGACCTGGCCTCCCCTGTGTGGCCCAAGGGGTAGACCTGGCCTCCCCTGTGTGGCCCAAGGGGTAGACCTGGCCTCCCCTGTGTGGCCCAATGGGTAGACCTGGCCTCCCCTGTGTGGCCCAAGGGGTAGACCTGGCCTCCCCTGTGTGGCCCAAGGGGTAGACCTGGCCTCCCCTGTGTGGCCCAAGGGGTAGACCTGGCCTCCCCTGTGTGGCCCAAGGGGCAGACCTGGCCTCCCCTGTGTGGCCCAAGGGGTAGACCTGGCCTCCCCTGTGTGGCCCAAGGGGCAGACCTGGCCTCCCCTGTGTGGCCCAAGGGGTAGACCTGGCCTCCCCTGTGTGGCCCAAGGGGTAGACCTGGCCTCCCCTGTGTGGCCCAAGGGGTAGACCTGGCCTCCCCTGTGTGGCCCAAGGGGTAGACCTGGCCTCCCCTGCGTGGCCCAAGGGGTAGACCTGGCCTCCCCTGCGTGGCCCAAGGGGTAGACCTGGCCTCCCCTGCGTGGCCCAAGGGGTAGACCTGGCCTCCCCTGCGTGGCCCAAGGGGTAGACCTGGCCTCCCCTGCGTGGCCCAAGGGGTAGACCTGGCCTCCCCTGTGTGGCCCAAGGGGTAGACCTGGCCTCCCCTGTGTGGCCCAAGGGGTAGACCTGGCCTCCCCTGAGTGGCCCAAGGGGTAGACCTGGCCTCCCCTGCGTGGCACAAGGGGTAGACCTGGCCTCCCCTGTGTGGCCCAAGGGGTAGACCTGGCCTCCCCTGTGTGGCCCAAGGGGTAGACCTGGCCTCCCCTGTGTGGCCCAAGGGGTAGACCTGGCCTCCCCTGCGTGGCCCAAGGGGTAGACCTGGCCTCCCCTGCGTGGCCCAAGGGGTAGACCTGGCCTCCCCTGTGTGGCCCAAGGGGTAGACCTGGCCTCCCCTGTGTGGCCCAAGGGGTAGACCTGGCCTCCCCTGTGTGGCCCAAGGGGCAGACCTGGCCTCCCCTGTGTGGCCCAAGGGGTAGACCTGGCCTCCCCTGTGTGGCCCAAGGGGTAGACCTGGCCTCCCCTGTGTGGCCCAAGGGGTAGACCTGGCCTCCCCTGTGTGGCCCAAGGGGTAGACCTGGCCTCCCCTGTGTGGCCCAAGGGGTAGACCTGGCCTCCCCTGTGTGGCCCAAGGGGTAGACCTGGCCTCCCCTTTCCGGCCCAAGGGGTAGACCTGGCCTCCCCTGTGTGGCCCAAGGGGTAGACCTGGCCTCCCCTGCGTGGCACAAGGGGTAGACCTGGCCTCCCCTGTGTGGCCCAAGGGGTAGACCTGGCCTCCCCTGTGTGGCCCAAGGGGTAGACCTGGCCTCCCCTGTGTGGCCCAAGGGGTAGACCTGGCCTCCCCTGCGTGGCCCAAGGGGTAGACCTGGCCTCCCCTGCGTGGCCCAAGGGGTAGACCTGGCCTCCCCTGTGTGGCCCAAGGGGTAGACCTGGCCTCCCCTGTGTGGCCCAAGGGGTAGACCTGGCCTCCCCTGTGTGGCCCAAGGGGCAGACCTGGCCTCCCCTGTGTGGCCCAAGGGGTAGACCTGGCCTCCCCTGTGTGGCCCAAGGGGTAGACCTGGCCTCCCCTGTGTGGCCCAAGGGGTAGACCTGGCCTCCCCTGTGTGGCCCAAGGGGTAGACCTGGCCTCCCCTGTGTGGCCCAAGGGGTAGACCTGGCCTCCCCTGTGTGGCCCAAGGGGTAGACCTGGCCTCCCCTTTCCGGCCCAAGGGGTAGACCTGGCCTCCCCTTTCCGGCCCAAGGGGTAGACCTGGCCTCCCCTGTGTGGCCCAAGGGGTAGACCTGGCCTCCCCTGTGTGGCCCAAGGGGTAGACCTGGCCTCACCTGTGTGGCCCAAGGGGTAGACCTGGCCTCCCCTGCGTGGCCCAAGGGGTAGACCTGGCCTCCCCTGCGTGGCCCAAGGGGTAGACCTGGCCTCCCCTGCGTGGCCCAAGGGGTAGACCTGGCCTCCCCTGTGTGGCCCAAGGGGTAGACCTGGCCTCCCCTGTGTGGCCCAAGGGGTAGACCTGGCCTCCCCTGCGTGGCCCAAGGGGTAGACCTGGCCTCCCCTGTGTGGCCCAAGGGGTAGACCTGGCCTCCCCTGTGTGGCCCAAGGGGTAGACCTGGCCTCCCCTTTCCGGCCCAAGGGGTAGACCTGGCCTCCCCTTTCCGGCCCAAGGGGTAGACCTGGCCTCCCCTTTCCGGCCCAAGGGGTAGACCTGGCCTCCCCTGTGTGGCCCAAGGGGTAGACCTGGCCTCCCCTGCGTGGCCCAAGGGGTAGACCTGGCCTCCCCTGTGTGGCCCAAGGGGTAGACCTGGCCTCCCCTGTGTGGCCCAAGGGGTAGACCTGGCCTCCCCTTTCCGGCCCAAGGGGTAGACCTGGCCTCCCCTTTCCGGCCCAAGGGGTAGACCTGGCCTCCCCTTTCCGGCCCAAGGGGTAGACCTGGCCTCCCCTGTGTGGCCCAAGGGGTAGACCTGGCCTCCCCTGTGTGGCCCAATGGGTAGACCTGGCCTCCCCTGTGTGGCCCAAGGGGTAGACCTGGCCTCCCCTGCGTGGCCCAAGGGGTAGACCTGGCCTCCCCTGTGTGGCCCAAGGGGTAGACCTGGCCTCCCCTGTGTGGCCCAAGGGGTAGACCTGGCCTCCCCTGTGTGGCCCAAGGGGCAGACCTGGCCTCCCCTGTGTGGCCCAAGGGGTAGACCTGGCCTCCCCTGTGTGGCCCAAGGGGTAGACCTGGCCTCCCCTGTGTGGCCCAAGGGGTAGACCTGGCCTCCCCTGTGTGGCCCAAGGGGTAGACCTGGCCTCCCCTGTGTGGCCCAAGGGGTAGACCTGGCCTCCCCTGTGTGGCCCAAGGGGTAGACCTGGCCTCCCCTTTCCGGCCCAAGGGGTAGACCTGGCCTCCCCTGTGTGGCCCAAGGGGTAGACCTGGCCTCCCCTGTGTGGCCCAAGGGGTAGACCTGGCCTCCCCTGTGTGGCCCAAGGGGTAGACCTGGCCTCACCTGTGTGGCCCAAGGGGTAGACCTGGCCTCCCCTGCGTGGCCCAAGGGGTAGACCTGGCCTCCCCTGCGTGGCCCAAGGGGTAGACCTGGCCTCCCCTGCGTGGCCCAAGGGGTAGACCTGGCCTCCCCTGCGTGGCCCAAGGGGTAGACCTGGCCTCCCCTGTGTGGCCCAAGGGGTAGACCTGGCCTCCCCTGTGTGGCCCAAGGGGTAGACCTGGCCTCCCCTGTGTGGCCCAAGGGGTAGACCTGGCCTCCCCTTTCCGGCCCAAGGGGTAGACCTGGCCTCCCCTTTCCGGCCCAAGGGGTAGACCTGGCCTCCCCTTTCCGGCCCAAGGGGTAGACCTGGCCTCCCCTGTGTGGCCCAAGGGGTAGACCTGGCCTCCCCTGTGTGGCCCAATGGGTAGACCTGGCCTCCCCTGTGTGGCCCAAGGGGTAGACCTGGCCTCCCCTGTGTGGCCCAAGGGGTAGACCTGGCCTCCCCTGTGTGGCCCAAGGGGTAGACCTGGCCTCCCCTGTGTGGCCCAAGGGGTAGACCTGGCCTCCCCTGTGTGGCCCAAGGGGTAGACCTGGCCTCCCCTGTGTGGCCCAAGGGGTAGACCTGGCCTCCCCTGTGTGGCCCAATGGGTAGACCTGGCCTCCCCTGTGTGGCCCAATGGGTAGACCTGGCCTCCCCTGTGTGGCCCAAGGGGTAGACCTGGCCTCCCCTGTGTGGCCCAAGGGGTAGACCTGGCCTCCCCTTTCCGGCCCAATGGGTAGACCTGGCCTCCCCTGTGTGGCCCAAGGGGTAGACCTGGCCTCCCCTGTGTGGCCCAAGGGGCAGACCTGGCCTCCCCTGTGTGGCCCAAGGGGTAGACCTGGCCTCCCCTGTGTGGCCCAAGGGGTAGACCTGGCCTCCCCTGTGTGGCCCAAGGGGTAGACCTGGCCTCCCCTGTGTGGCCCAATGGGTAGACCTGGCCTCCCCTGTGTGGCCCAAGGGGTAGACCTGGCCTCCCCTGTGTGGCCCAAGGGGTAGACCTGGCCTCCCCTGTGTGGCCCAAGGGGTAGACCTGGCCTCCCCTGTGTGGCCCAAGGGGCAGACCTGGCCTCCCCTGTGTGGCCCAAGGGGTAGACCTGGCCTCCCCTGTGTGGCCCAAGGGGCAGACCTGGCCTCCCCTGTGTGGCCCAAGGGGTAGACCTGGCCTCCCCTGTGTGGCCCAATGGGTAGACCTGGCCTCCCCTGTGTGGCCCAAGGGGTAGACCTGGCCTCCCCTGTGTGGCCCAAGGGGTAGACCTGGCCTCCCCTGTGTGGCCCAAGGGGTAGACCTGGCCTCCCCTGTGTGGCCCAAGGGGTAGACCTGGCCTCCCCTGTGTGGCCCAAGGGGTAGACCTGGCCTCCCCTGTGTGGCCCAAGGGGTAGACCTGGCCTCCCCTGTGTGGCCCAAGGGGTAGACCTGGCCTCCCCTGTGTGGCCCAAGGGGTAGACCTGGCCTCCCCTGTGTGGCCCAAGGGGTAGACCTGGCCTCCCCTGTGTGGCCCAAGGGGTAGACCTGGCCTCCCCTGTGTGGCCCAAGGGGTAGACCTGGCCTCCCCTGTGTGGCCCAAGGGGTAGACCTGGCCTCACCTGTGTGGCCCAAGGGGTAGACCTGGCCTCCCCTGCGTGGCCCAAGGGGTAGACCTGGCCTCCCCTGTGTGGCCCAAGGGGTAGACCTGGCCTCCCCTGTGTGGCCCAAGGGGTAGACCTGGCCTCCCCTGTGTGGCCCAAGGGGTAGACCTGGCCTCCCTTGTGTGGCCCAAGGGGTAGACCTGGCCTCCCCTGTGTGGCCCAAGGGGTAGACCTGGCCTCCCCTGTGTGGCCCAAGGGGTAGACCTGGCCTCCCTTGTGTGGCCCAAGGGGTAGACCTGGCCTCCCCTGTGTGGCCCAAGGGGTAGACCTGGCCTCCCCTGCATGGCCCAAGGGGTAGACCTGGCCTCCCCTGCGTGGCCCAAGGGGTAGACCTGGCCTCCCCTGCGTGGCCCAAGGGGTAGACCTGGCCTCCCCTGTGTGGCCCAAGGGGTAGACCTGGCCTCCCCTGTGTGGCCCAAGGGGTAGACCTGGCCTCCCCTGTGTGGCCCAAGGGGTAGACCTGGCCTCCCCTGCGTGGCACAAGGGGTAGACCTGGCCTCCCCTGTGTGGCCCAAGGGGTAGACCTGGCCTCCCCTGTGTGGCCCAAGGGGTAGACCTGGCCTCCCCTTTCCGGCCCAAGGGGTAGACCTGGCCTCCCCTTTCCGGCCCAAGGGGTAGACCTGGCCTCCCCTTTCCGGCCCAAGGGGTAGACCTGGCCTCCCCTGTGTGGCCCAAGGGGTAGACCTGGCCTCCCCTGTGTGGCCCAAGGGGCAGACCTGGCCTCCCCTGTGTGGCCCAAGGGGTAGACCTGGCCTCCCCTTTCCGGCCCAAGGGGTAGACCTGGCCTCCCCTGTGTGGCCCAAGGGGTAGACCTGGCCTCCCCTGTGTGGCCCAAGGGGTAGACCTGGCCTGCCCTGTGTGGCCCAAGGGGTAGACCTGGCCTCCCCTGCGTGGCCCAAGGGGTAGACCTGGCCTCCCCTGTGTGGCCCAAGGGGTAGACCTGGCCTCCCCTGTGTGGCCCAAGGGGTAGACCTGGCCTCCCTTGTGTGGCCCAAGGGGTAGACCTGGCCTCCCCTGTGTGGCCCAAGGGGTAGACCTGGCCTCCCCTGTGTGGCCCAAGGGGTAGACCTGGCCTCCCTTGTGTGGCCCAAGGGGTAGACCTGGCCTCCCCTGTGTGGCCCAAGGGGTAGACCTGGCCTCCCCTGTGTGGCCCAAGGGGTAGACCTGGCCTCCCCTGCGTGGCCCAAGGGGTAGACCTGGCCTCCCCTGCGTGGCCCAAGGGGTAGACCTGGCCTCCCCTGCGTGGCCCAAGGGGTAGACCTGGCCTCCCCTGCGTGGCCCAAGGGGTAGACCTGGCCTCCCCTGTGTGGCCCAAGGGGTAGACCTGGCCTCCCCTGTGTGGCCCAAGGGGTAGACCTGGCCTCCCCTGTGTGGCCCAAGGGGTAGACCTGGCCTCCCCTGCGTGGCACAAGGGGTAGACCTGGCCTCCCCTGTGTGGCCCAAGGGGTAGACCTGGCCTCCCCTGTGTGGCCCAAGGGGTAGACCTGGCCTCCCCTGCGTGGCCCAAGGGGTAGACCTGGCCTCCCCTGCGTGGCCCAAGGGGTAGACCTGGCCTCCCCTGCGTGGCCCAAGGGGTAGACCTGGCCTCCCCTGTGTGGCCCAAGGGGTAGACCTGGCCTCCCCTGTGTGGCCCAAGGGGTAGACCTGGCCTCCCCTGTGTGGCCCAAGGGGCAGACCTGGCCTCCCCTGTGTGGCCCAAGGGGTAGACCTGGCCTCCCCTGTGTGGCCCAAGGGGTAGACCTGGCCTCCCCTGTGTGGCCCAAGGGGTAGACCTGGCCTCCCCTGTGTGGCCCAAGGGGTAGACCTGGCCTCCCCTGTGTGGCCCAAGGGGTAGACCTGGCCTCCCCTGTGTGGCCCAAGGGGTAGACCTGGCCTCCCCTTTCCGGCCCAAGGGGTAGACCTGGCCTCCCCTGTGTGGCCCAAGGGGTAGACCTGGCCTCCCCTGTGTGGCCCAAGGGGTAGACCTGGCCTCCCCTGTGTGGCCCAAGGGGTAGACCTGGCCTCACCTGTGTGGCCCAAGGGGTAGACCTGGCCTCCCCTGTGTGGCCCAAGGGGTAGACCTGGCCTCCCCTGTGTGGCCCAAGGGGTAGACCTGGCCTCCCCTGTGTGGCCCAAGGGGTAGACCTGGCCTCCCCTGTGTGGCCCAAGGGGTAGACCTGGCCTCCCCTGTGTGGCCCAAGGGGTAGACCTGGCCTCCCCTGTGTGGACCAAGGGGTAGACCTGGCCTCACCTGTGTGGCCCAAGGGGTAGACCTGGCCTCCCCTGCGTGGCCCAAGGGGTAGACCTGGCCTCCCCTGTGTGGCCCAAGGGGTAGACCTGGCCTCCCCTGTGTGGCCCAATGGGTAGACCTGGCCTCCCCTGTGTGGCCCAAGGGGTAGACCTGGCCTCCCCTGTGTGGCCCAAGGGGTAGACCTGGCCTCCCCTGTGTGGCCCAAGGGGTAGACCTGGCCTCCCCTGTGTGGCCCAAGGGGTAGACCTGGCCTCCCCTGTGTGGCCCAAGGGGTAGACCTGGCCTCCCCTGTGTGGCCCAAGGGGTAGACCTGGCCTCCCCTGTGTGGCCCAATGGGTAGACCTGGCCTCCCCTGTGTGGCCCAATGGGTAGACCTGGCCTCCCCTGTGTGGCCCAAGGGGTAGACCTGGCCTCCCCTGTGTGGCCCAAGGGGTAGACCTGGCCTCCCCTTTCCGGCCCAATGGGTAGACCTGGCCTCCCCTGTGTGGCCCAAGGGGTAGACCTGGCCTCCCCTGTGTGGCCCAAGGGGCAGACCTGGCCTCCCCTGTGTGGCCCAAGGGGTAGACCTGGCCTCCCCTGTGTGGCCCATGGGGTAGACCTGGCCTCCCCTGTGTGGCCCAAGGGGTAGACCTGGCCTCCCCTGTGTGGCCCAATGGGTAGACCTGGCCTCCCCTGTGTGGCCCAAGGGGTAGACCTGGCCTCCCCTGTGTGGCCCAAGGGGTAGACCTGGCCTCCCCTGTGTGGCCCAAGGGGTAGACCTGGCCTCCCCTGTGTGGCCCAAGGGGCAGACCTGGCCTCCCCTGTGTGGCCCAAGGGGTAGACCTGGCCTCCCCTGTGTGGCCCAAGGGGCAGACCTGGCCTCCCCTGTGTGGCCCAAGGGGTAGACCTGGCCTCCCCTGTGTGGCCCAATGGGTAGACCTGGCCTCCCCTGTGTGGCCCAAGGGGTAGACCTGGCCTCCCCTGTGTGGCCCAAGGGGTAGACCTGGCCTCCCCTGTGTGGCCCAAGGGGTAGACCTGGCCTCCCCTGTGTGGCCCAAGGGGTAGACCTGGCCTCCCCTGTGTGGCCCAAGGGGTAGACCTGGCCTCCCCTGTGTGGCCCAAGGGGTAGACCTGGCCTCCCCTGTGTGGCCCAAGGGGTAGACCTGGCCTCCCCTGTGTGGCCCAAGGGGTAGACCTGGCCTCCCCTGTGTGGCCCAAGGGGTAGACCTGGCCTCCCCTGTGTGGCCCAAGGGGTAGACCTGGCCTCCCCTGTGTGGCCCAAGGGGTAGACCTGGCCTCCCCTGTGTGGCCCAAGGGGTAGACCTGGCCTCACCTGTGTGGCCCAAGGGGTAGACCTGGCCTCCCCTGCGTGGCCCAAGGGGTAGACCTGGCCTCCCCTGTGTGGCCCAAGGGGCAGACCTGGCCTCCCCTGTGTGGCCCAAGGGGTAGAACTGGCCTCCCCTGCGTGGCCCAAGGGGTAGACCTGGCCTCCCCTGTGTGGCCCAAGGGGTAGACCTGGCCTCCCCTGTGTGGCCCAAGGGGTAGACCTGGCCTCCCCTGTGTGGCCCAAGGGGCAGACCTGGCCTCCCCTGTGTGGCCCAAGGGGTAGACCTGGCCTCCCCTGTGTGGCCCAAGGGGTAGACCTGGCCTCCCCTGTGTGGCCCAAGGGGTAGACCTGGCCTCCCCTGTGTGGCCCAAGGGGTAGACCTGGCCTCCCCTGTGTGGCCCAAGGGGTAGACCTGGCCTCCCCTGTGTGGCCCTAGGGGTAGACCTGGCCTCCCCTTTCCGGCCCAAGGGGTAGACCTGGCCTCCCCTGTGTGGCCCAAGGGGTAGACCTGGCCTCCCCTGTGTGGCCCAAGGGGTAGACCTGGCCTCCCCTGTGTGGCCCAAGGGGTAGACCTGGCCTCCCCTGTGTGGCCCAAGGGGTAGACCTGGCCTCCCCTGTGTGGCCCAAGGGGTAGACCTGGCCTCCCCTGTGTGGCCCAAGGGGTAGACCTGGCCTCCCCTGTGTGGCCCAAGGGGTAGACCTGGCCTCCCCTGTGTGGACCAAGGGGTAGACCTGGCCTCCCCTGTGTGGCCCAAGGGGTAGACCTGGCCTCCCCTGTGTGGACCAAGGGGTAGACCTGGCCTCACCTGTGTGGCCCAAGGGGTAGACCTGGCCTCCCCTGCGTGGCCCAAGGGGTAGACCTGGCCTCCCCTGTGTGGCCCAAGGGGTAGACCTGGCCTCCCCTGTGTGGCCCAATGGATAGACCTGGCCTCCCCTGTGTGGCCCAAGGGGTAGACCTGGCCTCCCCTGTGTGGCCCAAGGGGTAGACCTGGCCTCCCCTGTGTGGCCCAAGGGGTAGACCTGGCCTCCCCTGTGTGGCCCAAGGGGTAGACCTGGCCTCCCCTGTGTGGCCCAAGGGGTAGACCTGGCCTCCCCTGTGTGGCCCAAGGGGTAGACCTGGCCTCCCCTGTGTGGCCCAATGGGTAGACCTGGCCTCCCCTGTGTGGCCCAATGGGTAGACCTGGCCTCCCCTGTGTGGCCCAAGGGGTAGACCTGGCCTCCCCTGTGTGGCCCAAGGGGTAGACCTGGCCTCCCCTTTCCGGCCCAATGGGTAGACCTGGCCTCCCCTGTGTGGCCCAAGGGGTAGACCTGGCCTCCCCTGTGTGGCCCAAGGGGCAGACCTGGCCTCCCCTGTGTGGCCCAAGGGGTAGACCTGGCCTCCCCTGTGTGGCCCAAGGGGTAGACCTGGCCTCCCCTGTGTGGCCCAAGGGGTAGACCTGGCCTCCCCTGTGTGGCCCAATGGGTAGACCTGGCCTCCCCTGTGTGGCCCAAGGGGTAGACCTGGCCTCCCCTGTGTGGCCCAAGGGGTAGACCTGGCCTCCCCTGTGTGGCCCAAGGGGTAGACCTGGCCTCCCCTGTGTGGCCCAAGGGGCAGACCTGGCCTCCCCTGTGTGGCCCAATGGGTAGACCTGGCCTCCCCTGTGTGGCCCAAGGGGCAGACCTGGCCTCCCCTGTGTGGCCCAAGGGGTAGACCTGGCCTCCCCTGTGTGGCCCAATGGGTAGACCTGGCCTCCCCTGTGTGGCCCAAGGGGTAGACCTGGCCTCCCCTGTGTGGCCCAAGG